>NW_022437009.1:6026149-6203020 GCF_009761245.1 Sapajus apella | reverse complement strand
ATATATATATCATTATGTTATATATATATATATATATATAGGATCATTATGTAATATATATATCATATATGATCATTACATATATAATGTAATGATATATATAAATGTAATAATACATAGTTTGGGAGAGAAAGCATATATATATAGTTTGGAGAGAAAGCGTGTGTGTGTGTGTGTGTGTGTGTGTATGTGTGTGTGTGTGTGTGTGTGTAGTTTGGAGAGAAGGCAGCTATGTAATGTCAGTACTAAAGGTTAAGTGAAGAAGTATAATATTTCTAAATTTTCTTTGGAAGGTGAATATGTCTACAGACTTAGAGGGAACAGATATGTTGGCAGAGAAGGCAGACCGAAGAGAATACATTGATCTGTTAAAAAAAATGCTCACAATTGATGCCGATAAGAGAATTACCCCTCTAAAAACTCTTAACCACCAGTTTGTGACAATGACTCACCTTTTGGATTTTCCACATAGCAATCAGTGAGTATGGAATATTCTGAGGCTTTGCCATGTGGTTTTTTGTTGAGTTACTGCCTTATCAATGACACTGTCAAGTGAGCCAGCCACTTCAGTGCTTATAAATCTGGCTCAGCAGTGCTTTTCTTTCTCATTGAAACATCATAAGATAGAAATTAGATGTGTATTTTTCTTCATTTTTGTGATTTTCTTCATACTTATGATTGTAAAAATTCTTGATTTATTTTATCTGAAAGTGACTGGGAAAAAAAACTTTGATCTGTGTTCATCTTGAGTAATTTGCTGTCTGTTTAAATCTCAGCATTAATTTAGTGAATCTTTAATCTCTTTTTCAGTGTTAAGTCTTGTTTTCAGAACATGGAGATCTGCAAGCGGAGGGTTCACATGTATGATACAGTGAGTCAGATCAAGAGTCCATTCACTACACATGTTGCTCCAAATACAAGCACAAATCTAACCATGAGCTTCAGCAATCAGCTCAATACAGTGCACAATCAGGTATTGAGTAAATAATTTTGGAAACTCAAGCTTAAGTGGGATAGGACCTAGTAAGAATACAGGATAAGGTAAAGAACCAATTTTTTTTTCTTTTTTGAGATGGAGTTTCGCTCTTGTTACCCAGGCTGGAGTGCAATGGCACGATCTCGGCTCACCGCAACCTCTGCCTCCTGGGTTCAAGCAATTCTCCTGCCTCAGCCTCCCGAGTAGCTGGAACTACAGGCATGCACCACCATGCCCAGCTAATTTTTGTATTTTTGGTAGAGACGGGGTTTCACCATGTTGACCAGGACGGCCTCGATCTCTTGACCTCATGATCCACCCGCCTTGGCCTCCCAAAGTGCTGGGATTATAGGCGTGAGCCACCGCGCCCGGCAAGAACCAATTTTTGTTTTGGTGGTCTTGTTGCTTCTTAAAAATTTTTTAGTTGGCAAAAGTTGGTCGAAAACAGGTTAGACTGATAATACCTACCAGACACAGGCTAAAAAAGTTAAATATAAAGGCCTAATCCATGCCCTTATATATTCAGCATTGTCAAATAAATGGGGTCTGACTGTTGTACTACTTAGTGCTGTTAGTTGTACTAACTTTAGCCAAATGACTTTCTCCCTGTTAGAAGGATTTTATATCTCTTGTTACTATATTGAAAGTTTTCCAATCATTAACTTTAAGGGTAGTTTTGCATTTGTTTGCTAGCCAGTGATATTTGCATTTAGGTTTGTTTCTGAAGTTGTAAACTTCCCAATTTCTTAGCTAGGTCTACTTTTTAAATAGAAGAGCGGATGAGATTTGGTGGGATCTTCCATCCAGCAGTTTTTTGTGCAGAAGTAGTTGGGGTTTATATAGCCACAGCCAGCTTAGGACCATTCGTTATTCTTTATTTGCTTATTTAACCTTATAATATGCCTTCGTTTTAGGGACTGGGAAAGTTTCTTAAGCATAGAGTTATTTCAAAGGCAGTTAACATTACTTTTTAAAATATTATTCTGTGTTTTTCTAGATAAATTCTGTATATGTAAAATTATTGTGTGTCTCTACTTAATACTAGTGTACAAATATAATCCTTTTGTTTTTAGGCCAGTGTTCTAGCTTCCAGTTCTACTGCAGCTGCTGCTACTCTTTCTCTGGCTAATTCAGATGTGTCACTGCTAAACTACCAGTCAGCTTTGTACCCATCATCTGCTGCACCAGTTCCTGGAGTTGCCCAGCAGGGTGTTTCCTTGCAGCCTGGAACCACCCAGATTTGTACTCAGACAGATCCATTCCAACAGACATTTATAGTATGCCCACCTGCGTTTCAAAGTAAGTGGGGAAATGCCTGTATCATATGGTATTGTATCAGACCTACCTGCTTTAGGCAGCTCTAGTTGTTTAGTTCTGATCTTTGACAAGTTTAAAGTCTTGTCTCTGATGCTGAAGGTAACTAAAATTGGGTGATATCACAAAGTGGATTTTCCCTTTTTACATTGGGTATTTATCTAATTATAATGCTGTCTGATGCATTATAAGAGCTCACTTTATGTTTCCTTAATTGAATTGCCTGATACCAGTTTTCTTGCCCATTGAGACCTTGTGTCAATGTCATATATCTTATATAAGCATGTATCTGTCAATATACAGAATCTATACAACTTGAAAAAATTTGTCGTAAGCAGAATTGCTAAATATTGGAGCTTATGTCCCATAACATTCTATTAAAATTAAATTATGTTCCCAATAAAAAATGATTTTATTCTAAAATGTAAAAATCACGTTTAAGAAGATCCAAGATGGCTATTTAGGAACAGCTTGGAGTTGCAGCTCCCAGTGAAAGCACAGAGGGTGAGTGGACCCCACATTTTTATTGCCCACGGACCAGAAGATTCCCAGGTGGAGGAGCCCCACGGGTCGCCAGCATGGCTGTTGCGGCCTGCATGGTTCTTTTGGTCGGCGCGGCTGCTTTGCCCCACGCAGCTGCTTGGTTGGCGCCCCGGCTGGCGGTTCTCCGTACAAAATACACTGGTCTGGGTGCTCCTTTGGCTGGCGATCGGAGACCCAGGAAAATCAGTCGCCCATTCATCTGATTAAATAGGGGACTGAACAGGGAGCCAGGCCAGGAGATTCCTGGGCAAAAAAAGTGCCACGAATCTCAGCGCTGCTGTTTAAGCCAGCGCAGTGAGTTGCCGCACGGGAAATCACACAGATCCCGGGGTGCCCTTTCAACAGGGGACTGGGATAGAGTTGACTCTTCAACTAAAAAAGAAAAAAAAGGCTCTGAGGCAGGGAGCCAGGTGATCAGGCTTGGTCCCACCCCCACAAAAGAACAGCAATCAGAAACTGTCTGGATTGAGAGTTTCACAGCAAGCGCAGCTGAACCCGGGACGGTCCAGCTCTGTGGGGTAGGGGTGTCCGCCATTACTGAGGCACTCCAACACTACGGAGGTAGTCAGCCAATGCTGAGGCAGCCTGCCGTTGCCAAGGCAACCCGCCATTGCTGAGGCTACCTCCCATTGCCAAGGCAACCCGCCGTTGCCAAGGCAACCTGCCATTACAGAGAGAGTCTGCCAATACAGAGGTGGGCCACCATTGCCGAGGCAGTTCTAACTACACCCATAGAAACAAGACTGCTGAGAAGTTCACACGGCAGCTGGGCGGAGCCCACAGCAGCTCAGCAAAGCCTCTGCAGGCAGACAGTGAACAGGCTGCCTCCTTCCTGGGCAGGGCAGCCCTGAAGAAAAAAAAGGCAGCAGCCCGACGGAAACTCATAAGTAAAGCCCTAACTCCCTGGGACAGAGCACCTGGGAACAAAAAGCGGTTTATGGGTTCTGCTGCAGCAGACCTAAACATACCTGCCCAGCAGCTCTGAATGAACAACGGAGCTCACAGCTCAGCACTTGAGCGCCTATTAAGGACAGACTGTCTCCTCAAGCAGCTCCCTGACCCCTGTGTATCCAAAGAGTCACCTCATGAAGGAGAGATCAGACTGACATTTGGCGGATATCCTTCTGGGACAAAGATAGCAGAAGAAGAAACCGGTAGCAACCCTTACTGTTCTACAGCTGCTGCAGGCGATCCCCAGGCAAGCAGGGCCTAGAGTGGACCTCAGCAGTCCTACGGCAGAGGGGCCAGACTGTTAGAAGGAAAACTAAGAAACAGAAATAACTTCATCATCAACAAACAGAACGTCCACTCAGAGACCCAATCTGAAAGTCAGCAACTACAAAGACAATAGGTACATAAATCCATAAAGATGGGAAGAAACCAGCGCAAAAAGGATGAAAACACCCGAAACCAGAACACCTCTCCTCCTACAAGGGAGCACAACTCCTCACCAGCAAGGGAACAAGGTTGGATGGAGAACGAGTGTGATAAAATGACAGAATCAGACTTCAGAAGGTGGGTAATAAGAAACTTGTGAACTAAAAGAACATGTTCTAACCCAATGCAAAGAAACTAAGAACCTTGAAAAAAGATTTGATGAAATGCTAACGAGAATGGACAAATTAGAAAGGAATATAAGTGAATTGATGGAGCTGAAAAACACAATACGAGAACTTCGCGAAGCATGCACAAGTTTCAACAGCCGAATTGACCAAGCAGAAGAAAGGATATCAGAGGTCGAAGATCAACTCAATGAAATAAAATGTGAAGGCAAGATTAGAGAAAAAAGGGGAAAAAGGAATGAACAGTCTCCAAGAAATGTGGGACTATGTGAAAAGACCTAATCTATGTTTGATAGGTGTACCTGAATATGACGAAGAAAATTAATCCAAGCTGAAAAATACTCTTCAGGATATTATCCAGGAAAACTTCCCCAACCTGGCATGGCAGGCCAATATTCAAGTCCAGGAAATACAGAGAACACCACAAAGATATTCCTCACGAAGAGCAACCCCAAGGCACATAATCATCAGATTCACCAGGGTTGAAATGAAGGAGAAAATACTAAGGGCAGCCAGAGAGAAAGTTCGGGTTACTCACAAAGGGAAGCCCATCAGACTCACAGCAGATGTCTCA
This sequence comes from Sapajus apella, assembly GCF_009761245.1. NCBI lineage: Eukaryota > Metazoa > Chordata > Mammalia > Primates > Cebidae > Sapajus > Sapajus apella. The sequence goes on along the minus strand of NW_022437009.1, from coordinate 6,198,051 downwards.
GCAGAAACCCTACAAGCCAGAAGAGAGTGGGGGCCAATATTCAACATCCTTAAAGAAAAGAACTTTCAACCCAGAATCTCATATCCAGCCAAACTAAGGTTCATAAGTGAAGGAAAAATAAAATCCTTTGCAAACAAGCAAGTACTCAGAGATTTTGTCACCACCAGGCCTGCTTTACAAGAGCACCTGAAAGAGGCTCTACACGTAGAAAGGAACAACCAGTACCAGCCACTCCAAAAACATGCCAAATGGTAAAGAGCATCAACACAATGAAACTGCATCAACTAATGGGCAAAACAGCCAGCTAGCACCAAAATGGCAGTATCAAATTCACACATAACAATATTAACCCTAAATGTAAATGGACTAAATGCCCCATTCAAAAGATACAGACTGGCAAATTGGATAAAAAGCCAAAACCCATCGGTGTGCTGTATACAGGAAACCCATCTCACATGCAAGGATAAACAAAGGCTCAAAATAAAGGGATGGAGGAAGATTTACCAAGCAAATGGAGAGCAAAAAAAAAACAGGAGTTGCAATTCTCATCTCTGATAAAATAGACTTTAAAGCAACAAAGATCAAAAGAGACAAAGAAGGACATTACATAATGGTAAAAGGATCAATGCAACAAGAAGAGCTAACAGTCCTAAATATATACACACCCAATACAGGAGCACCAAGATACATAAGGCAAGTTCTTAAAGACTTACAAAGAAACTTAGACTCCCACACAATTATAGTGGGAGACTTTAACACCCCATTGTCAATATTAGACAGATCAACCAGACAGAAAATTAACAAGGTTATCCAGGACTTGAACTCAGACCTGGACCAAGCAAACCTAATAGACATTTACAGAACTCTCCACCCCAAATCCACAGAATATACATTCTTCTCAGCACCACATCACACCTACACTAAAATCGACCACATAATTGGAAGTAAATCACTCCTCAGCAAATGCAAAAGAACGGAAATCATAACAGTCTCTCAGACCACAGTGCAATCGAGTTAGAACTCAGAATTCAGAAACTAACTCAGAACCACACAGCTTCATGGAAACTGAACAACTTGCTCTTGAATGTTGACTGGATAAACAATGAAATGAAGGCAGAAATAAAGATGTTCTTTGAAACCAACGAGAATGAAGACACAACATACCAGAGTCTCTGGGACACATTTAAAGCAGCCTCTGGAGGAAAATATATAGCAATAAGTGCCCACATGAGAAGAAAGGAGAGATCTAAAATTGACACCCTATCGTCAAAATTGAAAGAGCTAGAGGAGCAAGATCAAAAAAACTCAAAACCTAGCAGAAGACAAGAAATAGCTAAGATCAGAGCAGAACTGGAGGAGATAGAGTTAGAAAAAACCCTTCAAAAAATCAGTGAATCCAGGAGCTGGTTTTTTGAAAAGATCAACAAAATAGACCACTAGCCAGATTAATAAAAAAGAAAAGAGAGAATAACCAAATTGATGCAATAAAAAATGATAAAGGAGATATCACCACAGATCCCACAGAAATTCAAACCATCATCAGAGATTATTACAAACAACTCTATGCACATAAACTAGTAAACCTGGAAGAAATGGATAAATTCCTGGACACTTGCCTCCTCCCAAGCCTAAACCAGGAAGAAGCCGAAACCCTGAACGGACCCATAACAAGGTCTGAAGTTGAGGCGGCAATTAAGAGCCTATCACCAAAAAAAAGCCCAGGTCCAGATGGGTCCACAGCCGAATTCTACCAGACATACAAAGAGGAGCTGGTACCATTCCTTCTGCAACTATTCCAAATAATCCAAAAAGAGGGAATCCTTCCCAAATCATTTTATGAGACCAACATCATCCTGATACCAAAACCCGGCAGAGACTCAACAAGAAAAGAAACTTCAGGCCAATATCCATGATGAGCATAGATACAAAAATCTTCAATAAAATACTGGCAAGCTGATTGCAACAGCACATCAAAAAGCTTATCCACCATGATCTAGTAGGCTTCATTCCAGGGATGCTAGGCTGGTTCAACATACACAAGTCTATAAATGTAATTCACCGCATAAACAGAACCAAAGACAAAAACCACATGATTATCTTAATTGATGCAGAGAAGGCCTTTGACAAAATTCAACAGCCCTTTATGCTAAAAACCCTCAATGAACTAGGTATTGACGGAACGTATCTCAAAATAATGAAAGCTATTTATGACAAACCAACAGCCAGTATCATACTGAATGGGCAAAAACTGGAAGCATTCCCTCTGAAATCTGGCACTAGACAAGGATGCCCTCTCTCACCACTCCTATTTAGTATGGTACTGGAAGTTCTAGCCAGAGCAATCAGGCAAGAAAAAGAAATAAAGGGTATTCAAATAGGAAAGGAGGAAGTCAAATTGTTTCTATTTGCATACAACATGATTGTATATCTAGAAGACCCCATCGTCTCAGTCCAAAATCTCTTGAAACTGATAAGCAACTTCAGCAAAGTCTCAGGATACAAAATCAATGTGCAAAAATCACATGCATTCCTATACACCAATAACAGACTTAAAGAGAGCCAAATCAAGAACGAACTGCCATTCACAATTGCCACAAAGAGAATAAAATACCTAGGAATACAACTAACAAGGAACACAAAGGACCTCTTCAAGGAGAACTACAAGCCACTGCTCAACGAAATAAGAGAGGACACAAACAGATGGAGAAACATTCCATGTTCATGGTTAGGAAGAATCAGTATTGTGAAAATGGCCATACTGCCCAAAGTAATCTACAGATTCAATGCTATCCCCATCAAGCTACCAATGACCTTCTCCACAGAACTGGAAAAAAACACCTTAAACTTCATATGGAACCAAAAGAAAGCCCAGATAGCCAAGTCAATTCTAAGCAAAAAGAACAAAGTGGGAGGCATCACACTACCGGACTTCAAACTATACTATAAGGCTACAGTAATCAAAACAGCATGGTACTGGTACCAAAACAGAGATATAGACCAATGGAACAGAACAGAGGCCTTGGAGGCAACACAACATATCTACAACCATCTGATCTTTGACAGACCTGACAAAAACAAGCAATGGGGAAAGGATTCACTGTTTAATAAATGGTGTTGGGAAAACTGGCTAGCCATGTGCAGAAAGCAGAAACTGGACCCCTTCCTGACACCTTACACTAAAATTAACTCCAGATGGATTAAAGACTTAAACATAAGACCTAACACCATAAAAACCCTAGAAGAAAATCTAGGCAAAACCATTCAGGACTTAGGCGTAGGCAAGGACTTCATGACCAAAACAGCAAAAGCATTGGCAACAAAAGCCAAAATAGATACATGGGACCTAATCAAACTCCACAGCTTCTGCACGGCAAAAGAAACAGTCATTAAGAGTGAATCGGCAACCAAAAGAATGGGAAAAAACTTTTGCGGTTTACCCATCTGACAAAGGGCTGATATCCAGAATTTACAAAGAACTAAAACAGATTTACAAGAAAAAAACAAATAAGCCCATTCAAAAGTGGGCAAAGGATATGAACAGATACTTTACAAAAGAAGACATAATGAGGCCAAAAAACAAATGAAAAAATGCTCATCATCACTGGTCATCAGAGAAATGCAAATCAAAACTACATTGAGATACCATCTCATGCCAGTTAGAATGGCAATCATTAAAAAATCTGGAGACTGGAGAGGATGTGGAGAGGATGTGGAGAAATAGGAACACTTTTACACTGTTGGTGGGAGTGTAAATTAGTTCAACCATTGTGGAAGACAGTGTGGCGATTCCTCAAGGACCTAGAAATAGAAATTCCATTTGACCCAGCAATCCCATTACTGGGTATATATCCAAAGGATTATAAATCGTTCTACTATAAGGACACGTGCACACAAATGTTCATTGCAGCACTGTTTACAATAGCAAAGACCTGGAACCAACCCAAATGTCCATTGATGATAGACTGGACAGGGAAAATGTGGCACATATACACCATGGAATATCATGCAGCCATCAAAAACGATGAGTTGGTGTCCTTGGTAGGGACATGGATGAACCTGGATACCATCATTCTCAGCAAACTGACACAAGAGCAGAAGATCAAACACCGCATGTTCTCACTCATAGGCGGGTGTTGATCAATGAGAACACGTGGACACAGGGAGGGGAGCACTACACACTGGGGTCTGTTGGGGGGAAATAGGGCAGGGACAGTGGGGGTGGGGAGTTGGGGAGAGATAGCATGGGGAGAAATGCCAAATATGGATGATGGGGAGGAAGGCAGCAAATCACGCTGCCACGTGTGCACCTATGCAACAATCTTGCATGTCCTTCACATGTACCCCCAAAACCTAAAATGCAATAAAATAAATTAAAAAAAATCATGTTTAAGAATGTGGAAACGTCTTAAATTGCTTAAGAAAAATCATTATTGATCTAAAAAATTCTATAGGCTGAGGTGCTTGTCTGAGGAAGGCATTAAGATTATCTGCTTCAGCTTATGAATCATATAGTTCCTGCAAACTCCTGTCAACAGAGGAACAGAATAGCTGAAGGAGGAGCCTGAGTCCCTGTGTTCCGATAAGATTTTAGTTTTCACATTCCCATCCTTCTTATTTTCATATTGTTGTTCTGTAATCTAGTCTGTCCAGTTTCTTTTTTCTGAAAGATGGGAAATGTGTGTTTAATCGTTTGGTAAGCCATTTAGAAAAATATTACTTTAAGGCTAAAATCTGATGACACATTTGACTTTCCCAAGAGAAGGTGAGTGTCAGTACCCTGTGAGAATAAACCAGGATTCAGGTGTTTCATGTAACACTTTACATAGAAGCAGGTAGCATTTTTACATCAGTTACTTATTGACTGTGACTGTCTTGTTTGTTTGGTTTCTGACAGAGTCGGAGCAAGCAGAAGGAAAAGAGGGGCTTGGGGAGTCTGACAGATTACCAGGAGGACAGGAGAACGGTAGTGATGTAAACCAGGGAGAAACCACAGGGAGAATGGAGGAACAGATTCGAAATCCGTAAATGCATATTTAGCCTAACTTACCAAATTATTTTCTGCATATGCTGCATAATAGTAAATTCTGTACTTCGGGTTGTCATATGTTGAGTGATTCTTCTACTCAGCTTAGCAGATTAGCCACTCCTTTCAACCACCTTTTCCAAAGAGTTTCATTGGAACAATTTTCAGATGTGGACCCTGAAGCTTTCTACTTCTTCTCAGATGATACTTAAGAGATGAAGCAGAGGAACTTTTGAGTTCCTTTAACAAAACAAAATATAAACTAAGGAAGTTAGAGTGGAAAAGTGGGATAACCATTTTTAATAATATAAGCTTTGGAATTTTTTTTTTCCTATCTAGGAAGTCTAAATAACCTGAGGAGCTAGTAGAGCATATTTAAAATTTTCCAAATGAAAAAGGAGTTTTAAAATTAAGGTGATGATGAGGGTGCCTGATATGTATTACCATATGCCAGATAATGTTCTAAGTGCTTTTACATATGTTAATTCATCTTCACTAACAATTCTAGGAGGTAATGCCATTTCCTCCAATTTATAGATGAGAATTTTGAGCATGATTCCTTCATATGCCCAAAGTCTTATAACTAATTATTGCAGAACCATGATTTGAACCCAGGCAGTGGAATTAACAGCTTCTGTATTTTGAAGTATTATTTCTTACTGCCTCTTAGTTGCCAGCCACCGCTAGTTGCTCATTTCTGCCCAACAGTGTTTGTTCCAGGTTGCCCACTTTCCTTGGACCATCTGTTCTTTTACAGGATGCCTACACTTAGAGGAGGATAGAACCTCATCAGTTAGGCAATTTATTCTTTTCATACTTCCATGGCTCTTTATTTAAAGAACTATGTTAAATAAAACAAAAATAACAACAAAAAATGAAAGTATAATCCTTTTTAGGTCAGAAGCCAGGGAGAGCCTTCCAATAGTGTTGCCTTTTGTTAATGCTGTTTCCATTTTCGGGCTAAAATACAGTAGCAATCTAATACATTAGAGTCACATTTGTAGGCCGGTACTATACATACTACTTTCCATACTATCCTGGTTGACCAAAATAGATACACATTTTGCTCAGTAGTAACTATTGTTCTGTAACTTTGTCAACTTTTGCTTTATTGCCTTGGGAACCATAGATGAGCTTCTGTCATGAACATTTCCTCCTAAATTTTACCAATTTGTAAAATCTATTTTTATACAGTACCAATGTCTTGTAGTTAGGCATGTGTCCTTGTCCTACTATAGGCAAGAATTTTGTGTGGCTTAGCTTTCTTATTAGATAACATTGCCTAAGGAAGCATGGCTGGCAACTTTGTAATCTTGATATATGAATTTGTTACTTTTTATTTTTATATAAGTAGAACTTTAAAAAAGATATTGTTAGTGTTTTAATTCTGACTTTACTATGCCCTCTTATTTTGTACATTGCTGGATTGTATTTTTCTTCATGACAATTTGTAATTAAGTTACTCATAAGTTAGTGAAGTGGAAAATTAGAAGACTGATGATGATTCGTGCTGAAAACAGCAGTATTGTGGTCTATGAGTTATGCTCCTTTGAAACCTTCATAGTAATATTAAGAAAAATTAGTTGGTGATAGTTGAGAAAATGTCACTGAAGAAGTCTTCTAATTAAAATCTTTGTATCCTCACCTAACAAAATTGCAGACATTAGTGAATTGGAAGTATATTAGAAACTTAAATTGTTTATGTTGCAAATTTTGATAGAGTAGGTACAGAAGAAACTGAAGGCTCTCAAGTCTTGGCGAAAAGAACTGTATTTAGTTGCACTTTTCCCCAGAATGAGATCTGTTTGTAGGAAAGATTTATTCAATGTTTGTTCTATGAGCATAATGAATAAAAAGATAAAGAAGACATGGTCATTCCTATAAAGGCACTGTTATAAAGAAGAGTTATTGATATTCCTAGCTGTCCATTAACTAAAGAGCCCAATTAGATGTCAATGACAAGAGTTGATTTCTAAAATAAGTAGGAGAAAGTTTCTGTAAACCAAAATGTCTGCTTTTAAAATACTTTTATCCTAGGCATGATTTTTTCAGTTCATGCATGGTTAAGAATAAAATATACGACTGATTTGTGAACTAGGTTGTATTTTTTGAGGTGTGGGGAAAACACTCTAAATAAAAAGGTAACTTAGATTATAAATTATTGAGCTTTTCATAATCTTTCTTAATTCACTAAAAGTTATATTTAAGCCTTTGCTTTTAAAGATTAGATTTTTAAAAACAAGATTTTTTTTTCCCCCCGAGTGGATTAAAAAGTGAATTATATTGCTGGGCGTGGCGGCTCATGCTTGTAATCCTAGCACTTTGGGAGGCCGAGGTTGGTAGATCACGAAGTCCGGAGTTTGAGACCACCCTGGCCAATATGATGCAACCCCATCTCTACTAAAAATACAAAAACTAGCTGGGCGGGGTGGTACACACCTGTAATTCTAGCTACTTGGGAGGCTGAGGCTAAAGAATTGCTTGAACCCAGGAGGTGGAGGTTGCAGTAAGCCAAGATGGTGCCACTGTACTCCAGCCTGAGTGACAGGGTGAGACTCTGTCTCAAAAAAAAAAAAAAAAAAAAAATTGAATGTAATTTACTAAGTGAAGGTTTTTTGTTTGTTTTTGTCTGTACTGTTAATGGGGATGGGATGGATATTGTGTTTTAAATTTTGTAGCATAAAAAAAATTTAGAATTCTCTTAAGCCAACCCTCACTGTATCAAACACCTTTCCATTAATCTAATCTGAAGGGAACAATCTTCCTTTTCTTAACTTCCAAGACTTCTATGAATGCAACTTCTTTGTCTTAAGTGTCTGGGATGAAACCTGAATAGTGGATTATTTGAACAGAAAAGCTAAAAACAAAATAATCTAAAACAAACAGTACTCACAGACCTAGCAGAACTATTTAACTGTGATACTGTTTTCAACAGCTGGACTACAAGCAACAACCAAGCATTCTGGATTCCCTGTGAGGATGGATAATGCTGTACCAATTGTACCCCAGGCACCAGCTGCTCAGCCATTACAGATTCAGTCAGGAGTTCTTACACAGGTAAAAGCTAGAGCAATGTGGATACTCAATATTGCTGCAACACTGTTGAGATTCAGGTATTTTGTCCTAGAAAATGGTGTTTCCTTTGACTCTAAGATATTTCTTGGTCATGATTCAGTGGACTTAAAATGAAACATCTCTATGGAACAATATACTCATTCCTAACACTATTGCAACTCTGCCATTGTCTTCCTTAGACTTACAGGGATAAATATCCAGACATTCTTGAGAAATGGTCTTCTGAGTAAGTTTACTCTAATTCTGTGGGATGAAGTGTTTCTTTTTTTGTTTGTTTGTTTTTTAAATCTTGGAGGTCATATAAAGATAAGTATGCAGCATTTTGATTCTAAAATACAAGGTTCTACTTTTGCACCTTTTGTGTCCCTTTTGCTCACTCTTAGAATTTCATCACAGTTGAGAGGCTGGATCACATCAGGATGCCTCTTCACGTATTGCATTCCTTCATTCCTTGTGTTTAACCAGACTGTAGAAAGCTTTAAACCTTTATACTTGCTACAGAACGTTCAACTAAGATGATAGAGAAAATTATGAAGTATTTAAATAGCAACACACAGTACATTTTATATTTTATATGTAAATGTTTGTGTCCTATGACACATAGGAAATTCTCAAATCCAAAAACACTGTTTTGTGAACAGGAGGAAGAATTCCTAATAAATGTCTTTGTTTCATAGAACTGATGCCCTGAATCTAGTCCAAGGAAGATTCCCATACTTCTTTGCTTTAGGCCATTGGCATTTGACTTTGTGGGCCAATGCTGTACAAAGTTGAAGGGAGAAACTTGTGTTTGGTATATCCATTTTAGGTGCTATCAAATTATTGTTTATTGTCAGTATTAACTTTGGGGGGAATGAGAACCCTTCTGAATCCAGATATCCTGCCTCCGTGTTTGTTTCACTCACCTGCCTAATCTACATTTCAGGGAAGCTGTACACCACTAATGGTAGCAACTCTCCACCCTCAAGTAGCCACCATCACACCGCAGTATGCGGTGCCCTTTACTCTGAGCTGCGCAGCCGGCCGGCCGGCGCTGGTTGAACAGACTGCCGCTGTACTGGTAATTCCCCTCACTTGATTGTGTTACTAACGGAGTTTCTTTGGTTTCTTTCTTTTTTGTTTTTTCCTGTTTGTTTTGTTCTGTTTTCTTCTGGTTTATTTTTCAAAAAAAATTTTTAGCTTAGTCTTTGCAGAGGGCATGGAAGCATGTGCCATCTTGTGGCTGTGTTTTTGCTACATCTTTTAATGTCTCATTGTTTTCCTTCCCAACATTTGCTGAAGCACTGTCTGACTCTGATGGTTGTGTGGCTCCGTAAAGAGCCAGATCCCTTCATTCTTCTTTGCCAGGCTAGTGTGATAAAAGCTCTCAATGTAGCCTCAGAAAAGCTTCAACACTGTTACTTGTTTTTTGCCTTATCTTTTACCCTGTGATCCTTGAGAATAAAGGAAATGGCCTTTAATTTGGCTCAGCTACAGGCACCTGGATGGCCAAAATTGAACTCCTTGGCAAGATAGCTTTCTCATTTTTTGCTGTTTTAAGGTTCTAAAACTTTTTGCATGTGGAAATGCTTAAGATACTCTTAATTTATTGCTTTATCAGTTGATGTTAACTATCCTTCTATAGACACATGAAGATAGCTCTTTTTGCCACTCATGATCATTGGCAGCTTATATCTTATATTTAAAGATATTCCCTTTAGAATGTAGATCATATTGTAGGTCATACTGTTGGTTAAAATTAAAAGTGAACACATTTTTAGGAGCTTTGGGAGGGATTATTTTACAAATAGGTCTTTACACAAAGGATGAAAATATGACCAACAAACTATGCAAATACAATATATTTCTTATTAAAAGTCATGGGGAATAGTTATTTAATATAGCTGCAATTGTACTATTGGGCTTAGAGATAGAAAAAACAAACAAAACTTTGAGGTGTGTTTCAGGATCTGTAACCTTAAGAGTGATTTTTTGGAGGTGTTTTGGTTATATGGGGGATTTAAGAGTTGTTGACTGGATATCCAGTATTTCATCATTTGAAATTTAAAATTAGGTAAGCATCCAAAAACCTGAAAGGCACTGTTGAATCCTATTATTTCTCAGTTTTCAAAGTAGCTTTAAATTTCTTTTGTTATTTCTTAAGTATTCATGTGAGTGAAAACACTTCCAGAAACATACTTTGGTTGGAATTTGGTTTTCAGTTTAAAAGTCTGTCACTTCCAGATTAATTTTCTTGTAAGCATAAAACCTGAGTGTGAGGGAGTCAGATATATTTCCAACTTGATTGATCCAAGCCACTGGTTTTTAACTCACTCATCTGTAGTTTCAAGGTTGGAATGTTAGTTGACAATTCTCCTTTGCTGCTTCTCTTAAGTTTGCACTAGCCATTTGCTAAGCTTTGCATATTTTTGTTCTTCTTCTGTCAAAACAGTTCGTCGCTTGGAACGCCAGATTTCTGCCTCACATTGGAATGTTATTTCTTGCTTTGTATTAAACTACATGCTTTGTCTTGTGCAGGTGTTGGCTATGGAAAGACGCATGGTGTGACTTAACATACTTCTCTTATTTTTTGTTTTGTTTTGTTTTGTTGTGTTGTGTTTTAAATTTTGCTTATGGTAGCAGACGTGTTTGCAGTTTCTCTGCTTTGAAGGCTTCTTGTTTGGAACCGGTATTTGTAACAAGTGGATCTGTTACTTGCAGAAATATTTTTAAAACAGTGTGTTGATGGTCTTAAAATTTGAAATTCAAGAAACAGAACCATATGTACCCAAGCATTGTAGGTAATCGTACTGCAAAATTCAAGTTTAAAAAGGAAACTTCCAAATCTGTTCCCATTTTTTTTTTTCCCAAAAAATGTCAGAATTTCTGTGAGGAAGTACGGAAAACATTTGTTGCTCAGTTTATTGCAAGTGACATGGCTTTTTAAAAACTAGAAATCATTTATTTTCTTGTAGTGATTAGTTTTTATGTGAAAATATTCCTGCAAATGATACATAAAAACATATTTTAGGTAACTATTAGAAACAAAGTATGATGCTGTCTGCATCTATTTCATAAACATCTTTTTGCCTTATTTTAAAATTCCATTTTGTGGCTATAAATGATGAAGTTAGCTTTTTCTTGCTGACATAAGGTTTTTTTTCCCCAAAAGGATTAGGCCTTTGGTCATCCACATCTGACTCTGTTTTCCAATTACTACCCTTTTAAAAAAGGGAACAGCTCTGCCCTTTGTTTTATGAGTTGTATGGATCTGATATCTGATTGGCAGTCAGATGAAAAAAATTTTAATCTTAAGGGAGTCCTCTTAACTCTTTCTAGGGGTATATTTTAGAATTGTTGCAAAAATGAAACTTCAGCATTTAACCAGCGCTTATCTCTAAACTCTCAGACTCCTCTTCTCTACAGTATAATAGAAGTTCTTAACTGCAGGGATCTTCTTTTCTTTAATACCTGGGTGGTCAGGTTATGGGGGTGGGCAAGAGAGAGCAGTATGTTTTCTTTCCCCATTCATAACACTTGTAGCTTTGAGCACCTCTGACCTTTCTTTTTTAATCTCTGCAAGTTAACAATCTACAAGCAACTTCTTTTAAGATATGAATTTTTCTTTCTTTAAAAAAAAAAGAAGAAAAAGCCAAGAATGAGTCAAGTTTGGATGTTTTTTGTGTGTGTTTCCTTACAGCAGGCGTGGCCTGGAGGGACTCAGCAAATTCTCCTGCCTTCAACTTGGCAACAGTTGCCTGGGGTAGCTCTACACAACTCTGTCCAGCCCACGGCAATGATTCCAGAGGCCATGGGGAGTGGCCAGCAGCTAGCTGACTGGAGGCAAGTGCCCTATGTTACTCTGGGAGATTTCTAAGGGACGATTCCATAGGGTGGGGGCACTTGATAATAAGGAGAGAGACAAAGGAAAATTTGACTCTATTGGAAGCCTTTAAGAACCTATATCATGCTAGGAAGATGGTCTTATAAGAAGACTTTGAATATAGGAAAACAGTAGGTTCTTAAGGTCAGGAATCATTTCTTCCAGATTTTTAAAGAGTCTTAAGTGATTAGAAACCATATAGTGAGATCCTAAAGCCTCGTAATCTAGGTCCCCAACTTTATTTTTTATAATGAAGATTCTTTTTTAATTTTTTATTTTTGTGATTACATAGTAGGTGTGTGTGTATGTGTGTACGTGTGTGTGTGTGTGTGTGTGTGTGTGTGTGTGTGTGTATATGGGGTGCATGAGATATTCTAACACAGGCATGCAATGTGAAATAAGGGCATCATAGAGAATGGGTTGTCCCTCTCAAGCATTTATTCTTTGAATTACAGGCAATCCAGTTATACTCTTTAAGTTATTTTAAAATGTACAATTAAGTTATTACTGACTATAGTCACCCTATTGTACTATCAATAATAGGTCTTATTCTTTTTTTTTTTTGGTACCTATTAACCATCCCTAACTCCCCACTAGCCCTCCACTACTCTTCCCAGCCTCTGGTAACCATTCTACTGTGTCCATGAGTTCAATTGTTTTGAGTTTTAGATCCCACAAATAAGTGAGAATAATGTAGTTTGTCTTTCTGTGTCTAGCTTATTTCACTTAACATAATGATCTTGAGTTCTATCCGTGTTGTTGCAAATGACAGACTCTCATTCTTTTTGTGGCTGAATAGTACTCCATTGTGTCTATCAACCACTTTTTTTTAATCCATTCACCTGTTGATGGACATGTAGGTTGCTTCCAAATCTTATTGTGAACAGTGCTGCAATAAACATAGGAGTGCAGATATCTCTTTGATATACTGATTTTCTTTCTTTTGGGTATATACCCAGGAGTGGAATTGCTGGATCGTATGGTAGCTCAATTTTTAGGTTTTTGAGGAACCTCCAGACTGTTCTCCGTAGTAGCTGTACTAACTTACTTTCCTACCAAGAGTTGTTCCCTTTTCTCCCATATCCTTGGCAGCATTTATTATTGCTTGTCTTTTGGATATAAGCCATTTTAACTGGGGTGAGATAATATCTTATTGTAGTTTTGATTTGCATTTCTCTAATGATCAAAGATATTGAGCACCTTTCATATGCCTGTTTGCCATTTGTTTTTTTTTTTTTTTGAGACGGAGTTTTGCTCTGTTGCCCAGGCTGCTGTGCAATGGTGCGATCTCGGTTCACCCCAACCTCCACCTCCCAGGTTCAGGCGATTCTCCTGGCTCAGCCTCCCGAGTAGCTGGGATTACAGGCATGTGCCATCATCTCGGCTAATTTTGTATTTTTGTAGAGACAGGGGTTTCTCCACATTGGTCAGGCTGGTCTCGAACTCCTGACCTCAGGTAATCTGCATATCTCTGCCTCCCAAAGTGCTGGGATCACAGGCGTGAAACCATTTGTAAGTCATCTTTTGAAAAATGTCTTTTCAAATCTTTTGCCCATTATTTGATTGTATTATTAGAATTTTTTCTATAGAGTTGTTTGAGCCTTTTATATATCCTGGTTATTAATCCCTTATCAGATGGTAGGTGTTCAACTTTAAAAAAATAAAATGCATTTTGTGTAATTGCTTTTGATGCTTTTGATGTCTTTTTGGTCCTGATTCTTCAGTGGTTTTGGAATTCACTCTTCTTTCTTTCTTTCTGTTGGTACAGGAATGCCCACTCTCATGGCAACCAGTACAGCACTATCATGCAGCAGCCATCCTTGCTGACTAACCATGTGACATTGGCTACTGCTCAGCCTCTGAATGTTGGTGTTGCCCATGTTGTCAGACAACAACAATCCAGTTCCCTTCCTTCGAAGAAGAATAAGCAGTCAGCTCCAGTCTCTTCCAAGTAAGTCTGTGTTACAGCTGATAGTTAAAACTGTGCCAGTTTGAAAGATACAATGCCTGCTATTTGGAATATTGTATAGATACTTTTGATACAAAGCAACAAGTAGCTGCCAAATTGAGGAAGAGCAAATCATTTCATCTGGGCATGTACACCAGGTATGTCCTGGTTATGATGGTCTTTCTCTCTGCTGCCACTTTGAATCTAGGATATTTTGTGATGTTTTTATTTTACTTTACAGAGTAAAATTTAATCCTGGAATAAAGGGCTTATAAAAGTAAAACTTATTTTGTATTTTGGTGTTCTTGTCCCTGGAAACTCTGGCATGGTGCTTATTTTCATTGAAACTTATATAGTTAAATGTATTTGGTTAATGATTAAGTAAAAGGGAATCAACAAGTAAATTGGAAAGCAGTCTGGGGAAAAGATGTACAATTTGGAAGGCAACGGACTGAATCACCTTTCCTTGTGAACTTTTTCTGCAGGTCCTCTCTAGATGTTCTGCCTTCCCAAGTCTATTCTCTGGTTGGGAGCAGTCCCCTCCGTACCACATCTTCTTATAATTCCTTAGTCCCTGTCCAAGATCAGCATCAGCCCATCATCATTCCAGATACTCCTAGCCCTCCTGTAAGTGTCATCACTATCCGAAGTGACACTGATGAGGAAGAGGACAACAAATACAAGCCCAGCAGGTAAGATAAGTGAGTGGTTCTTGGCTCTGTTGGTCTTAGACTGTTGGCTTCAGGCAAGTGGGCCCAGTTTTGGCTATGAAAGACTGGTGGGGTGCAGTGGCTTACGCCTGCAATCCCAGCACTTTGGGAGGCCTAGGCCGGCAGATCACCCGAGGTCAGGAGTTTGAGACCAGCCTGGCCAACATGGCAAAACCCCATCTCTACTAAAAATACAAAAATTAGCTGAGTGTGGTGGCACATGCCTGTATCCTAGCTACTCAGGAGGCTGAGGCAGGAGAATCTCTTGAACCTAGGAGGTGGAGGTTGCAGTGAGCTGAGAGCTTGCCACTGCGCTCCAGCCTGTGTGACAGAACAAGACACCACCCCCCCGACCTTCCAAAAAAAGAAAGGGCTGAAGGAACAAAAGGTATTTTGGAAGCATAGCCTCTGATGGGGCGTTTGGTGTTGAGAAAAGGGGATGACCTCTTGCTTTTATCTGAGAAGTTAGGATTCACACATGAAAGTAACTTAGGAGACTTTACAGTGTCATATATAAATGAAGTTTAAATTAACTTGAAATATAAAATTAAGAATGAATTTAGAGCCTATTAGTACAAAAGGACCAATTGTAAGATGGTAGAGGCAGCATTACAGGAGGTGTTAGAGGTGTGGACTCTGAGGTCATTCCATCCTGCATCTAAATCCTGCCTTTACCACTCATCACTTCTTGCATGACCCTGGGCAAGTTCCTCATCTCTCTATTTCTTAAGTTTCCTCATCTGCAAAATGAAGTTAATAGTACCTACTTCATAGGATTGTTGTAAGGATTCAGTGAGATGTATGTAGAGCATGTGAGTAGTGCCTGGTATGTAATAAGCACTCAGAAGTTTACTGCTGCTAGTATTATCATTATTATTACCATCTTTATCATCATTGTTATCATGGGAGAACCAGAGACGGACCATCTAAGAAACATTGCTTAAAAGGGCAACTGAAGATGTGCATGGTGGCTCATGCCTGTAATTCTAGCACTTTGAGAGGCCAAAGTGGGAAGATAGAGTCCAAGAATTTGAGACCAGCCTGGGAAACATAGTGAGACCTCATCACTACAAAAAGTAAAAACACTTGGGCATGGTGGTACATGCCTGTAGTCCCAGCTACTTGGGAGGCTAAGGTGGGAGGATAGCTTAAGCCCAGGAGGTTGAGGTTGCAGCAAGCTGTGATCACTCCACTGCACTTTAGCCTGGGTGACAGAACAAGACCCTGTTACATACAAAAAAACCCCACAGCAATTCAATTTTCATGTATTTTTCTTCTCCTCAGCTCTAGCCTGAAGCCAAGGTCTAATGTCATCAGTTATGTCACTGTCAATGATTCTCCAGACTCTGACTCTTCTTTGAGCAGCCCTTACTCCACTGATACCCTGAATGCTCTCCGAGGCAATAGTGGACCCCTTTTGGAGGGGCCTGGCAGAGTTGTGGCAGATGGCACTGGCACCCGCACCATCATTGTGCCTCCACTGAAAACTCAGCTTGGTGACTGCACTGTAGCAACCCAGGCCTCAGGTAAGTATATTTTGCAGTTTCAGTTGAATTCTCCTTTGATGTGTGTTTGCTTAAATATTTTGCTGTAATCCACTTACGTCGGTGGTAGAGACCAGTGGCATAGATATTCTTAAAGAGTCCTTAATTCAGAAATCAGTTTCCTGGAATGTGAAATTATTTTTGGCCATCACTTTATCTTCCTATGTTTAATTTTGCTTGGATTAATATAAAAATGAGATTGTAGTCTCAGCAAAACATTCAATGCTGATGGGAGAAAGCAGACAAGACATGTGATATTGCAAGAAGAATTAGCAGGCAATTAGGTTTGCCATAGATGATTTGAATTTGGCAATTGAGATGTGGACAGGACTTGATAATATTGAAAATGACTACAAAAGTGTTTTTGGAAAACAGCATATATTTTAGATTTTTTTTCTCACCCAGTGTCGTATCAGTGATGCTTTTGTTGGTTTTGTTACCGACCTAATTACTTCATTTTCTTTGGTCTGTTAGATACTGGACTTAGGCTCCCTAGTTCAGTTACTGTGTTAGTTGGGTAATGGTAGCTGCAGTAACAAATCCTAGATTTTTGTAGCATAACATAGTAGAATTTTACTCCTCTCTTATATAACTTCTTGGTACAAGTGTTCGAAGCCTGAGCATCCAGTCAGAAGGAGAAAGAAACTTTGAAGGAGGCACACACATCTTAACCTCTTTAGCTTGGAAATAAGTGGAAGTAGTGAATACTTCTCACATGGCCCCACCTAGATGCAAGTGAGCCTAGGCAATGTAGTCTTGTCAAGGCAGCTGCTTTTCAGTGACGACTTCATACCGAGGAAGAGAATGGTGAAGTTTAGGTGTCAACATAAAGCTGGGCCATACTTGTATAAATTATGTTTTATTATATAATTATCTTACTGCCATAGATATAAATAGGATTATAATTTGAGGGTATTGTGTTACGCCTCTGTGTGATTCTTCTTTTTTTTTTTTTCTTTTTAATAAAAAATTTTTTCTTTTTTTATTCATCACGCCTGCTGTGCCATGTGTGATTCTTAGAAGTAAACAGTTGTCCCATTGCAGACAAGGGAGAGAGCTTCCTGATGCCATGCTACTGAATAGAATTATTAGGACCTCTGTGCGCTCTTGGGTCCAAAGAATACAGACTTAACACATGAGACACTGAATAAATGCTCCAGTTTTCCCAGTGAGCCCAGAAGGAAGCAAAATTTCACATTCAGCTGTCCTGTAATTTCTTAGAATTTGAACACTGCCCAACAAGATAGAATTTTGCCTTCTTTTAAACCCTTTTGATACATTAATATCCTAAGAATTACCAATAGCTTTCCAGCTTCACATTATCATTTCTGGGCTTGTTTAATCCCTTCCTACATAAAATGATAGACTCTTGGAGAGAGGGATGGTGTTTTAGCATATTTGTATTTCCAGTAGTTCCTTGTATATAACAAAAGATGGTAGTTATAATATTTATAATATTTATTCACATGAACATTTTGAAGATCCTGTGTGGAGATTTGTGCCAAGACAGAAAATAAATGGGTTATACAGGTTATTTTCTTCCGGTGTAAACTATTAAGCCTGACCCTTTCTTAGGTCTCCTGAGCAATAAGACCAAGCCAGTGGCTTCAGTGAGTGGGCAGTCATCTGGATGCTGTATCACTCCCACAGGATACCGAGCTCAACGCGGGGGGACCAGTGCAGCACAGCCACTCAACCTTAGCCAGGTAAGCGCTACAGGCTGCTGCCTTCCGTTTGGGCCCTGCACTGTTGTTACTTTCTGGAGAACCCTGCTTCTGGCTGGATGTTGAATAAAGCCAAATGAAGCCCCTTTTGTGTCAAACAATTTTGTGTTCTGTGGTCTACGTTGTATCTGCATGTGCTATGTCTCTTCATTCACTCTAAGTGTGTTTGGAATGTACATTCTAGGTTTTCCATCAGACCTCCCTAAGTCTATCCTGGAAGGTTAGAGAAAGGTCTGGGATTTAGAAAGAGCCTAGGATGCTTTAACCATTCCTATGATAGGCATATGCTTTGAAACCAAATTCTCTTTGTTTCCCAGGCCATAAATAAGCTTATCCTTACATTATTTACTTGAGTTAAGAGACTGTGAAAAGCTCATTTGCCACAAAAGTCAACTGGTTCTAGGTCCTGCTTGTTTCTGGAGTCTGGGATTTGGGACTTCCCCACTCTCCAAACACCCTATGCCCCAACCCACCCTTCTGCTTCTCTGATTACTTGATTCTATTTGTGTTCACTCTTTTCTCAGCTAAAATTCGAGTGCTTCTATGATATTCACCAGTAGTGAGAAGGTTTCAATATGAAGGGATGTGAGAGAGAGAGAGCACATCCAAGTGCAAAGTTTGAGTTAGTGCATGTGTTTTAGGCTCCACATTTCAAGAGGGGTATGAAGAACTTGGAGGAGGAGAACAAAATAAAGCAATGGTAAGAAATAAAGGTTAGGAAAATTCAAATTTACTGACACCAGAATAGGGTGAGTTGAGTCACCAGTTATTAACTTGCAGCAGTGGGGAACCCTACGATCTCTTGATTCTCCCCCTTCTTGTCATAAGCAAACTGCTGTTATCTGAGCTAGGTTAGGATCTGTCTTGCTAAGAGGCAGAGGGTTGGGTGGCTGACTTCTGACAGCATTCAATGCCAGTCTGGGAGAATTATTTATGTGTTATACCAGTTTGGAAACAGTACAAGTCAGGACCTGAGCTCTTAAGTTGGCCTTTGGTGCCCTGAGCCGGAGTGACCTCAAGATTCCTCACTTCTTTCTTTTTCCAGAACCAGCAGTCATCGGCGGCTCCAACCTCGCAGGAGAGAAGCAGCAACCCAGCCCCCCGCAGGCAGCAGGCATTTGTGGCCCCGCTCTCCCAAGCTCCCTACACCTTTCAGCATGGCAGCCCACTACACTCAACAGGGCACCCACACCTGGCCCCAGCCCCTGCTCACCTTCCAAGCCAGGCTCATCTGTATACTTATGCTGCCCCCACCTCTGCTGCTGCACTGGGCTCTACCAGCTCCATTGCTCATCTTTTCTCCCCCCAGGGCTCCTCAAGGCATGCTGCAGCCTATACCACTCACCCTAGCACTCTGGTGCACCAGGTCCCTGTCAGTGTTGGGCCCAGCCTCCTCACTTCTGCCAGCGTGGCCCCTGCTCAGTACCAACACCAGTTTGCCACCCAGTCTTACATTGGGTCTTCCCGAGGCTCAGCAATTTACACTGGATACCCACTAAGTCCTACCAAGATCAGCCAGTATTCCTACTTATAGTTGGTGAGCAGGAGGGAGGAGGAGTCATGGCTACCTGCTCCTGGCCCTGAGTTCTTAATAATGGGCTATGGTGAGATACTCCTTTACCCTCTTGAAACTTCTTAGCCAGCAACTTGTTCTGCAGGGGCCCACTGAAGCAGAAGGTTTTTCTCTGGGGGAACCTGTCTCAGTGTTGACTGCATTGTTGTAGTCTCCCAAAGTTTGCCCTATTTTTAAATTCTTTATTTTTGTGACAGCAATTTTGGTACTTGGAAGAGTTCAGATGCCCATCTTCTGCAGTTACCAAGGAAGAGAGATTGTTTTGAAGTTACCCTCTGAAAAACATTTTGTCTCTCTGACTTGATTTCTATAAATGCTTTTAAAAACAAGTGAAGCCCCTCTTTATTTCATTTTGTGTTATTGTGATTGCTGGTCAGGAAAAATACTGATAGAAGGACTTGAAATCTGATGAAAAAGAGAAGAAAAATCATTACTGTTTATAAACTCAGACTTACTTGCTTATTTTATTTTAAAAGCAACTTACACAAGTCTATATTTTTACATATCCTCAAAGTTTCATCTGTTTATTGGACATTTAAACTTACAGAGTTTCAGTTTTATTTTAATGTCATATTATACTTAATGGGCAATTGTTATTTTTGCAAAACTGGTTACGTATTACTCTATGTTACTATTGGGATTCTCTCAGTTGCTCCTGTGTTTGTTATAAAGTAGTGTTTAAAAGGCAGCTCACCATTTGCTGGTAACTTAATGTGAGAGAATCCATACCTACGTGAGAGCACCAAGTATTCTTTTTAAATGAAGCACCATGAATTATTTTTAAAATTATTTTTAAAAAGCCTTTCTCTGATTCAGCTTAATTATTTTTAAATTGAAAAAGCCATCAAGGTGGTTATTATTATATGGTGGTGGTGGTTTTATTATATGCAAAATATCTGTCTAAGATACTGGCATTGATGAGCTTTGCCTAAAGATTAGTATGAATTTTCAGTAATACACCTCTGTGTTTTCCTCATCTCTCCCTTCTGTTTTATGTGATTTGTTTGGGGAGAAAGCTAAAAAAATCTGAAACCAGATAAGAACATTTCTTGTGTATAGCTTTTATACTTTAAAGTAGCTTCCTTTGTATGCCAGCAGCAAATTGAATGCTCTCTTATTAAGACTTATATAATAAGTGCATGTAGGAATTGCAAAAAAATATTTTAAAAATTTATTACTGAATTTAAAAATATTTTAGAAGTTTTGTAATGGTGGTGTTTTAATATTTTACATGATTAAATATGTACATATTGATTAGAAAAATATAACAAGCAATTTTTCCTGCTAATCCAAAATGTTATTTGTAATCAAATGTGTAGTGATTACACTTGAATTGTGTACTTAGTGTGTATGTGATCCTCCAGTGTTACCCCGGAGATGGATTGATGTCTCCATTGTATTTAAACCAAAATGAACTGATACTTGTTGGAATGTATGTGAACTAATTGCAATTATATTAGAGCATATTACTGTAGTGCTGATTGAGCAGGGGCATTGCCTGCAAGGAGAGGAGAACCTTGGAATTGTTTTGCACAGGTGTGTCTGGTGAGGAGTTTTTCAGTGTGTGTCTCTTCCTTCCCTTTCTCCCTCCTTCCCTTATTGTAGTGCCTTATATGATAATGTAGTGGTTAATAGAGTTTACAGTGAGCTTGCCTTAGGATGGACCAGCAAGCCCCCGTGGACCCTAAGTTGTTCACTGGGATTTATCAGAACAGGATTAGTAGCTGTGTTGTGTAAATGCATTGTTCTCAGTTTCCCTGCCAACATTGAAAAATAAAAACAGCAGCTTTTCTCCTTTACCACCATCTCTACTCCTTTCCATTTTGGATTATCAGCTGAGTTCTCGCAGAAGCATTTTCCCCATGTGGCCCTCTCACTGTGCATTGCTACCTTGCTTCTGTGAGAATTCAGGAAGCAGGTGAGAGGAGTCAAGCCAATATTAAATATGCATTCTTTTAAAGTATGTGCAATCACTTTTTGAATGATTTTTTTTCCTTTTCCCATGTGGCAATCTTTCCTGCAAATAGTTGACATTCCTAGTAAAATATTTGCTTGTTGAAAAAAACATATAACAGATGTGTTTATACCAAAGAGCCTGTTGTATTGCTTACCATGTCCCCATACTATGAGGAGGAGTTTTGTGGTGCCGCTCGTGACAAGGAACTCACAGAAAGTTTTCTTAGCTGGTGAAGAATATGGAGGAGGAACCAAAGCCTGTTGAGTCATTGAGGCTTTTGAGGTTTCTTTTTTAACAGCTTGTATAGTTTTGGGGCCCTTCAAGCTGTGAAATTGTCCTTGTACTCTCAGCTCCTGCATGGATCTGGGTCAAGTAGAAGGTACTGGGGATGGGGACATTCCTGCCCATAAAGGATTTGGGGAAAGAAGGTTAATCCTAAAATACAGGTGTGTTCCATCTGAATTGAAAATGATATATTTGAGAGATAATTTTAGGACTGATTCTATGTAGATAGAGATGGTGTCAAGGAGGTGCAGGATGGAGATGGGAGATTTCATGGAGCCCGGTCAGCCAGCTCTGTACCAGGCTGAACACCGAGGAGCTGTCAAAGTATTTGGAGTTTCTTCATTGTAAGGAGTAAGGGCTTCCAAGATGGGGCAGGTAGTCAGTACAGCCTACCAGGAACATGTTGTGTTTTCTTTATTTTTAAAAATCACTATATTGAGTTGTGTTTTCAGCACTGTATTGGTCAAGATAGTCAAGCAGTTTGTATAATTTCTGTCACTAGTGTCGTACAGTTTTCTGGTCAACATGTGTGATCTTTGTGTCTCCTTTTTGCCAAGCACATTTTGATTTTATTGTTTGAACACAGGTCTAGTTTCTAAAGGACAAATTTTTTGTTCCTATCTTTTTTCTATAAGGGACAAGATTTGTTGTTTTTGTAAGAAATGAGACGCAGGAAACAAAACCCCATTCCTGCACCCCAGTCCAATAAGCAGATACCACTTAGGAGTCCAGACTCCACAGAAAAAGATAATACCAAGAGCTTGTGTTGTTAACTTAATCATCTGACTAGCAGTGTGTGGCTTTAAAAACTTTAGAGATTTTTCAGTCTTTGGTCTGCAAACTGGCATTTCTGATTTTCCAACATAAAAATCCACCTGTGTCTGCCGAATGTGTATGTGCTCAACGTGGCTTTTAGATTCTGTCCCTGGGGCTTAACATTGTTGGCCCTGACAGGAATGAGGGAAGCCTGGTGAATTTAATGAGCAGCTGGTCTGGGTCACAGTGACCTGACCTCAAACCAGCTTAAGGCTTTAAGTCCTCTCTCAGAACTTGCGTTTCGAGCTTCTCCCCTTCCAGGTGAGAGAGGAAGGGTGGAAGGGTTCAATGTAGCCACTCTGGGCTCATAGGGACACTTGGTCACTCCAGAGTTTTTTAGCTCCCAGGAGGTGATACTGTTTTCAGTGCTCAGCTGAAATAACCCCAGGAATATGAACTCCATTTCAAACAGTCTGGCCATTTGGAGCCTGTTTTTGTGATTGCTCATCCATTGTCCTCCACTAGAGGGGCTAAGATCGACTGCCCTTAGCCAGGCAAGCACAGTAAAGTGTGTTTTATTCAGCATTATTATGGAAACATTTGCTAGTTGAGATGGTTTGTTTTAGGATAGGAAATGAAATTGCCTCTCAGTGACAGGAGTGGCCCGAGCCTGCTTCCTATTTTGATTTTTTTTTTAACTGATAGATGGTGCAGCATGTCTACATGGTTGTTTGTTGCTAAACTTTATATAATGTGTGGTTTCAATTCAGCTTGAAAAAATAATCTCACTACATGTAGCAGTACATTTTATGTACATTATATGTAATGTTAGTATTTCTGCTTTGAATCCTTGATATTGCAATGGAATTCCTACTTTATTAAATGTATTTGATATGCTAGTTATTGTGTGCGATTTAAACCTTTTTTGCTTTCTCCTTTTTTTTTGGTTGTGCGCTTTCTTTTACAACAAGCCTCTAGAAACAGATAGTTTCTGAGAATTACTGAGCTATGTTTGTAATGCAGATGTACTTAGGGAGTATGTAAAATAATCATTTTAACAAAAGAAATAGATATTTAAAATTTAATACTAACTATGGGAAAAGGGTCCATTGTGTAAAACATAGTTTATCTTTGGATTCAATGTTTGTCTTTGGTTTTACAAAGTAGCTTGTATTTTCAGTATTTTCTACATAATATGGTAAAATGTAGAGCAATTGCAATGCATCAATAAAATGGGTAAATTTTCTGAATCACGTGGCTGTTTTTGACTTCTCTTATAGGATACAAAGGGGATCAACAAATGACATCTTTGAAGTAGCTAAACATACTATATTTGAACATCAATAGAGTACTAGAGACAATTTCATTCTTCATACAAATCTCCATACTGGAAATGAATAAGGTTTGGTAGGGAATACTTCCCAAGAATGCAGTGGTGTCCAGGGCCCTTACTTAACATCATCTGGATCTGACCCTTTCAAAGAAGTAGAAGACTTCTGAGACAGGCTAATTAAGCTTTGCATCCTAACGTGTTTTGCCAAATAACAGTAGCAGAATGAAATGTGACTTCCTGAGTCACCACAGGAAGATGGTATTTTTCCCCTCCTTTCAAGCTGTACTGTTAGAGTCATGGTCCTTTTTAGAGAAGGAACCTCTCTGATCAGATTCTCTTGATTCTAAAGTGAGTAGAATTTCTCCCGATAAAGAAATAGGGATTTGTCTGAATTAATGACTGGACATCTCTGAGTAAATGCTTTATTTAATTTTTTTTTTTTTTTTGTGACAGAGTCTTGCTCTGTTGCCAGGCGCCAGGCTGGAGTGCAGTGGTGCAATCTTGGCTCACTGCAACCTCCACTTCCTGGTTCAAGCAATTCTCCTGCCTCAGCCTCCCAAGTAGCTGGGACCACAGGCGCACACCACCATGCCCTGCTAATTTTTGTATTTTTTAGTAGAGGCGGGGTTTCACTATGGTCTCGATCTCTTGACCTCATGATCCGCCCGCCTTGGCCTCCCAAAGTGCTGGGATTACAGGCTTGAGCCCCTGTGCCCGACCTTACTTAATCTTTTTTTGGCCTGTGTATCAGGCCAAGTCTGCCTTATGGTGGCCATTAATTCATTTTCTGCTCCTGCTGCCTTAGTTGGGATATAGAAGTGAGAAACACTCAGAAATACCCTTTTGGGCCACAACCGAGAGAGAACCACTGTCTTTTCTCCCAGTAGTAGCGAGGTCAGAATACATTTATTTTGATTTAGATTGCAACATATATGTACATACACACACACACACACACACACACACACAATTTCAATTCACCCCCTTCCCCGTAAGTGAATGTATAATAAATTAATGTGAACTCACTGAACACTGCTCGGTTTTGGTGAGAGAATATACCTGGCCTCTTTCAAGCAAAGGAAAGCCATGTAAAACAGTGCTGCTGTCAGCCTTACTTCCAGACAATCAGTTAATTTACTACGTCTCAATGACCTGTTTTTTTTTTAATCTGTTATATTTTCTTCCTTGGGCTAAATCAGATATTCGCATAGCCCCCAAAGTAGTAATTGGATAGTCTGGGGGGGCGGGAAATCTGCATTTTAGTTGTGAAAACCCCTGTATTGGCTTGCTTTGTGGAAAATTTTCCTCATGGGGTGAAGTCTAAGCCTTAGTTTCTGTATTAATCATGAGAGATGACACTAGGTGCTTAGCACAAGGTGGCGCCAATGAGCTTTAGAAGAAGTTGGGCTTGACCACTTGGGCCTTTTTTTTCCTGCTTCCTCCCCTCAATCTCACCTCCCTGGCTTCCAGCTTCTACTGAACAAGGCAGAAAATCCACTCTATTATTGCAGAGAAAGGGAAGGATTAACGAAAGATCTTAAGTTTCTTAAGACGTCAGCACTGGTGAAACTCTCCTAAAACAGGAATGGCGTTTGCCGAGTTTTCTCTGGGGTCTCTGCTTCCTGCAGCTAGCTTCCCTGCTTGACTGCTCAGAAGGCCTCTGCCTTGGGGTTTCCATCTCTTTCCCTTCCAGGGGAGCCTACAGCCTAGGCTGGAGGTGGTTAAGGATTCTGGCTGCTGTGCAATGGGGCCATCTGTGTTTGATCAATCCTGGCGGGAAGGAGGGGGTGGGGGTTGTAAAGAGACTGAAAGCATTCCAGAGTAGTGAGAGAGATCCAGAGATCAGGAGAGAAGGCCCCGCCCCCACCCCGCCTCCAAAGCTAACCCTCTGGCTTGAGGGGAAGAGACTGGCTGCACGTTCCTTCCACTCTCGGAGCTGCCATGGGGCCCAGCACCCCTCTCCTCATCTTGTTCCTTTTGTCATGGTCGGGACCCCTTCAAGGACAGCAGCACCACCTTGTGGAGTACATGGAACGCCGACTAGCTGCTTTAGAGGTGAGGGGCTCCTTTCTCTTCTAGCACAGCCTAGAAGGATTCCAGGTCTATTGGTTCAACCAGTTTGTTAGGGATCTGGGGATAACAAGATAGGCCTCTGCAAGAGCCTACAGAAAATTCTCTGTTAATAAGAGGACCTTCAGAGTAACAAGCCCTCCTCTTTTCCCACATAGAACAATTCCAAAGCAAATAGACTTTTGCCTTTTGCCTCTGGGATTAGATAGAATAAGGGGACACAGTGGAAACGAGAGCCAAGATTGTGGAGCTACATCTCTGGAGGAGTGATGATTCTGTTGAAGTTGGAGGTTCCCAGAGAATCTGCAACTTCCTGTCTTTAACAGGTTGAGATCTGTAGCATTTTAATTCCCCAGAGAAGAATTGCTAAGGGAGCAGAGACCTCTTCCCATCTTCATGCACTTAGACCTGCCTAGAGGCTCAGATGACTCTGGCACTGCTCACAGAGAACATGGGCTGGAGGACATGGAGTCAGGGTAGGGGCCTAGGTGGATCTCGGGTAGGGGCCTAGGTGGTTCTCAGCTAGGCTCTTTGCACGTTTAGCACCTCTGCACATCTGGCTTCCTTTCCTGCAGGAGTGGAAGGGGATATTGAAGCCTGGCGGAGTTTGTTCTTTTTCCCATTCCTGGCTCCCGGGTTGGGCCTCTCCCTGCCTGGGAGTTGTAACCCTATAGCCTCCCTCCTGATCCCCCATCCCTTCAGGAACGGCTGGCCCAGTGCCAGGACCAGAGTAGTCGGCATGCTGCTGAGCTGCGGGACTTCAAGAACAAGATGCTGCCACTGCTGGAGGTGGCAGAGAAGGAGCGGGAGGCGCTCAGAACTGAGGCTGACACCATCTCCGGGAGAGTGGACCGTCTGGAGCGGGAGGTGGACTATCTGGAGACCCAGAGCCCAGCTCTGCCCTGTGTAGAGCTTGATGAGAAGGTGACTGGAGGCCCTGGGACAAAAGGCAAGGGAAGAAGAAATGAGAAGTACGATATGGTGACAGGTAGGTGATCCGAAAGCAGGCCCTAACTCTCTCAGAACTGATCTTCCTTCCTTCTTACTCTTTTTTTCTGTTTGGTCCAGTCCACTGTGGCTCTGTCTTCTGGAATCTGTTTCAGAGAAACCTCTGTAATGCCAGGTCTATTAAGGAAAGTTCTGGGGACCCAGGCCCCTGTGGTACCCGCTTTTCTCAATTTTCCCTAAGACTGGAGGCATCCTCTGGGCAAATGCTCACTATTCCCCAGATCGCCCACCCTGGGGGAGTTCCTGCTGTAGGCATCTAATTCTTGCCTCTATTTCCTTTCCCTGTGCTTTTCTCATCAGACTGTGGCTACACAATCTCTCAAGTGAGATCAATGAAGATTCTGAAGCGATTTGGTGGCCCAGCTGGTCTATGGACCAAGGATCCACTGGGGCAAACAGAGAAGATCTATGTGTTAGATGGGACACAGAATGACACAGCCTTTGTCTTTCCAAGGCTGCGTGACTTCACCCTTGCCATGGCTGCCCGGAAAGCTTCCCGAGTCCGGGTGCCCTTCCCCTGGGTAGGCACAGGGCAGCTGGTATATGGTGGCTTTCTTTATTTTGCCCGGAGGCCTCCTGGAGGACCTGGCGGGGGTGGTGAGACGGAGAACACTTTGCAGCTCATCAAATTCCACCTGGCAAACCGAACAGTGGTGGACAGCTCCGTATTCCCAGCAGAGGGGTTGATCCCCCCGTACGGCCTGACAGCAGACACCTACATTGACCTGGCAGCTGATGAGGAAGGCCTTTGGGCTGTCTATGCCACCCGGGAGGATGACAGGCACTTGTGTCTGGCCAAGTTAGATCCACAGACACTGGACACAGAGCAGCAATGGGACACACCATGTCCCAGAGAGAATGCTGAGGCTGCCTTTGTCATCTGTGGGACCCTATACGTCGTCTATAACACCCGTCCTGCCAGTCGGGCCCGCATCCAGTGCTCCTTTGATGCCAGTGGCACCCTGACCCCTGAACGGGCAGCACTCCCTTATTTTCCCCGCAGATATGGTGCTCATGCCAGCCTCCGCTATAACCCCCGCGAACGCCAGCTCTATGCCTGGGATGATGGCTACCAGATTGTCTATAAGCTGGAGATGAGGAAGAAAGAGGAGGAGGTTTGAGGAGCTAGCCGTGTTTTTTTGCATCTTTCTCCCATACATTTATATTATATCCCCACTAAATTTCCTGTTCCTCATTCTTCAAATGTGGGCCAGTTGTGGCTCAACTCCCCTCTATGTTTACCAATGGCAATCAAATTCTTACAGCTCATTTGTTTCATACAGAACTCCAGACCCGGAGTAACCCTTTTAGCCCTAAAAGAGTCAAAAGCCTCAACGTTCACTCCTGTTCTCCTGGCCCATGTCAAGAAATTTCAGGCTAAGGGTGACCCAGACCCAGAGTGCTGACCTTGTATGGGGCAGGCCCAGGGAGCAGGCAGCAGTGTTCTTGCCCTCAGAGGGACTTGGGGAGAGAGGGCTAGGAGATGTCCAGCTCTGCCCTCTCTTCCTCGCTCCTCCCTTCAGTGTCCTGAGGAACAGGACTCTCTCCACATTATTTTGTATTGCAACATTTTGCATTAAAAGGTAAATCCACTACTCCTCTCCTGTGTTTGTTTAGGGTAGCCCTCAGATCAAATTTCCCCGTGACCGTCCATTTTCTCCCTCCCAACCCATCCCCGCTGCTTGAGCCATGTTAAGGACTTGGAGGGGCTCCCTTTGCTGAGGAGGAGTTTACTGTGAGGCGCCTGGGGGAAGCGGCAGAATCCCGCCACTTTAGGAGGCTGGACAAAAGGCCTCCGTCCACACCCACCGCCATCCACAGCAGCCAATCCACGGCAGCCACCCCAGAACCTCAGTGACACCGTGCCTCTGGCTGTGAGACACTGGGGCCCAGGGCAGAGCTTCCAGTTCCAATTCTCAGAGGATTTTGAACTAGAAAATGGATGTTAGCCGCATTGCAGTCTACTGTAGAAACCAGAGCCCTGATGCCTGTGTTTTGAGTAAGAACTGAAGTCTCCCCTGTAAAGTGAACTCTGCCCCGCACCGCAGACTCCACTCCCACCTCCAGCATAGCGCTCCTGTAGGGCCGGGTTGCACAATTGTTCTTGGTCTGAACCGCTCTGATTTTCCTGCTGCCACAGCGTCTGCGGTTTGGGCAGGGAGGAGGGGCAATGGCCGTGTCCCAGATGTTGGCCTTACCCGGTCCGCAGCCTTTGCCTGCCTTCCTCTTCTCCACCCTCATCACCCCCACTTACCCACTCCAGCCCTGAACCTGGCCGAAGCCTGTCGGGACTCCTGGAAACTTAACCCTCTCTGGCTCACACCCTGGCCTCTGGCGTTGGATTGCAGAGGGCAATCTGGGGAAGGGAGAAGGGAGAGGAGGAGGAAGGCTCCAGGCTTTGGACTCCAGGCTCCAGGAATCTGCTGATTGCTGCACCAGGCCCCCACCCCAGCGTCACCCTCACTGCTGCGAGCTCAGCGCGCAGGAGCAAGGCTGGCTGATGGGCAGGATCCACTGCTTTCATAAGGAGTCAACCCCAGGCAGCCCTGGGGTCCTCTTGGTTATTTGCCTTAGCCAAGTGCGGGGGAGGGGCGCAGTCTTCTTCCCAAAGCGCAGCCCTCCTTCCCGCCCCAGGTGGGGTGGCTCCGCCAAGGGCCTGTGAGCCTCCCTTTGTCTTCTTTTCTCCTCTCCTTAGGCAGAGCTGCTCCAGACGTAGATTGAGGAGGAACGGGAAAGACAGACAGTGAAGCACCTCACAAAGGCGCTATTGTAGGGAGCCCGGGGTGGGCAGGGGCTCTCTCCCATTCAATTCTCTCCTAATGTGGGGCTGGCAACAGTAATCACCACCTGTCAGCCCACAGAGGGCTCTGCCCACGGAACAGCTGGCTGCCACGCAGTGGTGCACAGGGAGGGTTGCGGGGGGAAGGGTGTTCTCAGCGCAGGCCTGGAGAGTGGGGTCTGGGCCACAGGGCTGGCAGCACAGCGCGGGGACTGTGGGTGCCCCGTGTGGAAAGGGAGCTTGTCTGCTCCCTGGCGTGACTGTGTGTGGCAGAGGTACTTGTCTGCCCCCTGGTGTGACTGTGTGTATGTGTGTGGGGGGGGAGGGGGAGTGGGCACCCGTGTGGGGCAGAGGTGCTTGTCTTCTCCCTAGTGTGACTGTGTGTGTGTGTGTGTGTGTGTGTGTGTGCCCACATGTGGCAGAGGAGCTTGTCTGCTTGCTTGTGTGTGTGTGTGTGTGTGTATGATGGGAGGCTGTAGGGTCGGGCCGTGTCTCTGGAGTTACCTTGTTCGAGCACCAAACCCCAGGAGCGGCTCTGATGCCCTTGATGAGAGTGTAACCTGAGACTCCGTGTGTATAAATGACGTCAAGGAACGTGTATTTCAAGTACATGCCTAACAGCTTGTCACTTCTATGAAAATCAGGTTCTTCCGCGTCACACACGCGTGCTTGTCTTTGTGGCATCTATCTTTGCCTGATTCCTGCATGAGAAAGAAAAAAAAACATCCTTTTTTTTTTAGGCTTAAATTTTCTCTGGAAAGTTCACTCGGGCTTTTCTGAAAGGGCAGCAGCCTCTGGGGCCCTCTCGTTTATTACTTTCCTCTTCTTTCTTTTTGGCTCCTGCGCAATAGCGCTATTTTGGAAGCATTTTGGAAGGTGAGTAGAACCGTGTGGGCGGATCCAGTGAACTGTCCAAATTCATTAAACTGAATGATCCGCTGCTCCAGGATACAGCCCCGGTAGCTAAATCCTATCATCCACAGGTAGCCTCATCACCCACCTCACACCTTCCACAACCCATCACTTGGCAGAAATAGGTTATGACCTCTGATTTGGTTGAACAAAAGACGGTGGAAGGCAAAGGGCCTAATAGAGGAGAGAGGGGTTAAAAGTCCAAAGAGAAGTCCCACATCTGCCCCGATGCCTGGCCCTGAGACAGTAAACATCCGGAGCTGGGGATGTCTGAGGGGCACCAAGAACCAGGACGGGCTGCTGCAGCAGAGGTCCAGATGTGGCTTCTCCATCACGAGGCCGTGTGGACAGGGCTCCCCTCTCCGCCACACTGGGCCTGGGGGTTTCCTGCTTTACCTCCTAAGCTCCCCTCTTTGTTCTTAATATCCTCTCTTCTCCAATGCTGGTCTTAGCATCTGCCTGCCAGAGAATCCAAAGTGTTCGTCTTGTTCATTTTAATCAAGAAGTTGGGCCAATGCTGTGAGCGCTCTGGACGGTGGAGAGGGAGAGGGCAGAGATACACAGGATGAAGTTGTTGATTCAGCTGTCAGCATTTCCTCTGGGGTGGGCTGTGAGCTAAACAGAAAGCAAGCCCTTTCCCTCCTTTTCCTCCTCCTCCAGTCTCAGATTTTCTGGGCCTCTTCTCATCTCTCCTTGAACAGGCACCTCTTCCCTGAGGCTCCTGGGGGCACACCCTCCCACTGCTCCCCACTCCTCTAGCTGGTTTAGAGGGAAGCATGGCCATTTTGAGAGCTGCTGAGACTGTCCTGGTATTTCTCAGGGCCTTCAGGATGAGTCTCTTCAGGGCCTGCTGCCCAGCCTCTTTGTGTCTGCCTTTGCTGTGTGGCCTCTGGTCCACGAGAACTTTCCTATTTCTCTGGCTGGAGAGCAGGAGCTGTCCTGCAGCTTCGCTCCTGTTGGCAGCTGTGGCCTCCGCAGGCCCGGTTGCCCCCACAGCCTGGCCGATGAGCTTCCTTTGCCTGGTCTTTAATTTCTTCTCTTGCAATGCAGACCTTAAAAAATTAAATCTTTATTTCTGGATTTAACAACTCCACAGAATTATAAATGTGGAAGCTAATGTATTACTTTAAAGGGCAGAGTGAGAAAGTAAAAATGCAAAACTCTCAGCACTGTCTCCCCAGAACTTGGGTTCTGACCACGCCTATAGCTGACACCTCTCCAGGATACTCTGGCATGACCTCTGGGGGTCCACCCAGCTCACATTCCCTCTTCTCTGAGATGAGACACCCTTACTTCCTGGCCATCGCTGTGTGACCAGAGGGAAACACATCAGACTCCCTCCTAGAGAGTTAGAATTGCAGGTCAGAGATGTTAGATCTTAGGAAGTGTTTGGAGGCATCTTTGCCCTGCTACCCAGAGGCAGTGAAAGCCCAACTGGAGGAAAAAAGACGAGGGAGACCCTAGGAAGAAGCTGAGGTGAGAGGGAGGAAGCAGCTGACCGGGGCTTATGTTACCCCCACCCTGTCCCCGGCCATCAGTCCTGAGGTCACCGTACAGTTTCTGGCTCTTGGGTTCTGCAAAGTGCCTGTTAATATGAGTGGGTTTCTGTTTCTAAAAGCCCAAAGACGGCTCCTCATCTTTACCTGCCCCCCCAAAACATCCCCTATCCCCTGGACTGCTAGGCAAATGGCCTTGGCCGCATAGTCAGGGATGTCCAATCTTTTGACTTCCATGGGCCACATTGGAAGAAGAATTGTCTTGGGCCACACATAAAATACACTAAGGATAGCTGATGAGCTAAAAAAAAAAAAATCTTGAAAAAATTCATGATGTGTTAAGAAAGTTTACAAATTTGTGTCGGGCTGCATTCAAAGCCATCCTGGGCCACGTGTGGCCCACAGGCCAGTGGTTGGACAAGCTTGCTGTATTCTTCCCTGCACATGACCCAGAGGACTCAGTAGAGTAATAAAAGAATTTCCCCCAAACCTGACCCAAGTCATTCTCCCAAGGCTCTCTCAAGTCACAGCTCCTCCACAACACCTTCCAGACGACCTAGCCAGTTCCACATTCCCGTTCTGTTCATCCATGCTCTACCGTCTTCCCCCGTCAGAGCCTGTAGGACAGTGTTCTCAGAGGCAAACTTACATATTAGAAAGAGCATAAACCTTGGGGTCAGAGCCCCTGGGATCACAGTCTTGCTCTGCCACTTACCAAAGCTACTTAAGGCCTCATCTGTAAAATAATAACTACCCAATGGACTGTTGCTGTGAGGATTATGGATGAAATACGCAGATTCTTTAGTAGTGCGCACAGTGTGTGGTAGCTCTGAAACCTCACTTCCTTGGAGAGGATTTTCTGGCCCTTTCTACTCCCACCCACCCAGGCCAGGCTCCTTTGCTATGGGCCCCAGTTCACCCCGGGCATAGCCCTCTTGGAGCCTGCGCTGTGCTGTTTGCTCGTGTTTGTGTCCCCAGGGCTTAACACAGAGACTGACTCGTAACTATTTTCTGAATGTATAAAGCTGTATGTATTCATGCTCCTCCATGAGACTGTGAACCCTTGGAGGCCTGGGCGTGTTTGTCTCCTAACTCAGGACTGAGCTTGAGAGTGGCACATTGCCGGCAAGCAGTACATGTTCTTGGTGGCATTTTTTAAGTCAGTTGGTATATTAGTCTGTTCTCACACTGCGAATGAAGACATACCTGAGACTAGGTCATTTATAAAGGAAAGAGGACTGGGCATGGTGTTTCATGCCTCGAATTCCAGAACTTTTGGAGGCCAAGGTGGGCAGCTCATGAGTTCAGGAGTTTGAGACCAGCTTGACTCAATGGTGAAACCCTGTCTCTACTAAAAATACAAAAATTAGCTGGGCATGGTGGCACATGCCTGTCATCCCAGCTACTTGGGAGGCTGAGGCAGGAGAATCTTTAGAACCTGGGAGGTGGAGGTTGCAGTGAGCCAAGACTGTGCCACTGCACTCCAGCCTGGGGAACAGAGCAGATTCTGTATCAAAAAAAAAAAAAAAAAGGAAAGAGGTTTAATTGACTCACAGTTCTGCATGACTGCAGAGGCTTCGCAATCATGGCAGAAGAGCAAGAGACATCTTACATGGAGGCAGGCAAGAAGCTTGTGCAGGGGAACTGCCATTTATAAAACCATCAGATCTTATGAGACTTATTCATTACCACAAGAACAGTATGGGGGAAATCATGCCCCTGATTCATTTATCTCCACCTGGCCTCACCCTTGACACGTGGGGATTATTACAGTTCAAGGTGAGATTTGGGTGGGGACACAGCCAACACACACCATTTGGACAAAGACAAGCTACAGATAAAAACTGAAAACAGTCCCTTTTCAATTGCAGAAGGTATTGGTCTTCACACACGATTCCAGTTCCAACATCTAAGGGGAGACTCAAGCTAGGCCAGCACCTTTATGCCCCGAGGCCACAGGGCATAATAAAACTGCAGGAGGTAGCGGAAGACCTAGGGGTTCAGCGCCTTGTTCATAGCGAGGGTCCTGGAGTAGCTGAACCTGTGTTCTCACCCCAGCCTGGCCACTTGCCAGAGTGTGATGTGGTGCAAGTTACTCTACCTCTGTG
Source organism: Sapajus apella (assembly GCF_009761245.1). Taxonomy (NCBI): domain Eukaryota; kingdom Metazoa; phylum Chordata; class Mammalia; order Primates; family Cebidae; genus Sapajus; species Sapajus apella. The sequence continues at coordinate 6,163,888 of NW_022437009.1, read as the reverse complement.
AGCCTGATTTCTTCATCTATGAAATAGAGGTAATAGTACTCACTTCACAGATTGCTATGAGCATTAAATGAAATAATCTCTATAAAGCACTGAGCCTAATATCTGGCACACAGTAGGTGCTCAATATATATTATGATTATTGTTGTTACTGATGTCATCATCATTGCATAAGTCTTTTCAGTTAGCAGAGTGGTCTCATGTAGTTTCTTTCCTTTGATCTGCACAGTAATCCTATGAGATAAGCAGGTGTCAGAAACCTGAGGATACAGAGATGAAATGATTCATCTAAGGCCACACAGCTGATAAGTATGGGAGCCAGAGCCTATGCCACAGAGGCCCTGTGAAGGAGAGAGCTCTAAACTCAAGGTGCCTTCAAATCCTTGTTCTGCCACTTGCTAGCGTAATCCTGTGCAAATATGCCCTAGCTCAGAGACCTGTGAGGAGTGGGTGAGCCAGTCTATGAGTCCGTTCTTACGCTGCTATAAAGAACTACTTGAAATTGGGCGATTTGTGAAGAAAAGAGGTTCAGTGACAGTTCCCCAGGCTGTACAGGAAGCATGGCTAGGAGGCCTCCAGAAACTTACAATCATGGCGGAAGAGTGAAGGTCAGACAGCAAGTCTCACTTGGCTAGCAAGAGGAAGGGAGCCAAGGGGGAAGCGCGACACACTTTTAAACACTGAGATCTCATGAGAACCCACTTTCACAAGAACAGCAAGGAGGAACTCTGTCCCCATGTCCAGTCACTCCCACCAGGTCTTTCCCCAACACTGGGGGTTACAATTCAACATATTTGGGGAGAGACCAGAGCCAAGCCATGTCAGCTAGCGTTTATAAAATGTCTAGCAAAGCATCTAGAAGAATAGATGTTCAATGAATGTTCATTCCTAGGCCCTGACTCTTGCTATTATTTTGGGGGGGTGGGGGACAGGTTCTCATTCTGTCTTCCAGGCTGGATGAGATCTCGGGTCACTACAGTCCCTGCTTCCCCGGCTCCAGCGGTCCCCTTACCTTAGTTGGGACCACAGGCGCGTGCCACCACACCTGGCTAATCTGATTCTTGCTGTCTTGATATGGAAGAGGATGCCATTGATCGTCTCTGCTTGGCATTATAAACCATTTGTCCTGACCCAGTGGCTCTTCCACTCCTTCCTCCTCCATTTGTACACTGTTGTGTAGGAAGACATGGCACTTGTTTCCCACCACAGAGCTCTCTGTGTTATCAGTAACAGTGGGGCTGACAGGTGCCTGCACCAGCCATGAGGGAAGAAAGTAAGGTGCACCAAAACAGATTCCTTTTCTCTGTGCCTGGACCACCTCTGCCAGCAATGGGTGTGTGTGTGTGTGTGTGTGTGTGTGTGTGTGTGTGTGTCTGAGAGAGAGAGAGAGAGAGAGAGACAGACAGACAGAGAGAGAGACAGACAGACAGAGAGACAGTGCTCCCAAGCTGCATTTTTCCTTTGATCACATTTTCTCTCAAAGATAATTTAGTTGTTCAGCCTGTGTCCCTAGAATTCATCATTATTAACTTTTTGGACTTACCTCGCTGTCGATTTTGACAGATCCTTCGGTGACGTTTTGGTGCACTTCATCTTATGGATATTTATTACTGTCCAATTGTACATAATTTTGGTTTTGTAGTTGATGTATTTTGTGTCCCAGACCTGTATATCCATGCAGTTGTCAAATGCGTGAGCTGTTCTCTATCTATTCTGATTGTCCTTTTTGGGAAAGGAAGATAGAGCATGCATGGGAGTAAGATGAACTTTTTGTTTCTATGTAATTTGTTCCCATGGTGAGTTTCCTGGCTCTGCTCCTCATTGACCGTGTGAGGGGTGGGTGAACTAGTGTATTAGTCTGTTCAATTAGCATTGAACAAGATGCTAACCCCTCTGTGCCGCAGTCTGATCATTTGCAAAACAGGATTATATTATCTGGGTTATCATCACCTAGGGTCATTGTGGTTCAAGCCCTAATGAATAATGCATTCAGAACTTTTAGGAAGGACTCTTAGGAATCATGTGCTTTGGCTTCCTCTTCTTACAGTGGGAGGAACTGAAGTTCAGAGCAGCTTTTGAGGGCAGGGATCATGCCTTATCCATCTTTCTATCCCCAGGATCCAGACACAGTCAAGTGCATACTGGGTGTCCAACAAATATTTTGTAAATGAGTTGAGTGACTAGCTCCCAGTGACATCTGTGATTTAGCCCCCATTGATTACTGAGAGTGATTATCCACATCAGTCACTATACTGTGCGTCCTGCCAGGGTGCCTTCAGAACCAATTATGCTGTGTAGAAGGTGGTTGTTGTGCTTTTCTACTTAGGGTTTCTGGTCTCTCCTCCCTCACTGTCAGCTGTCAGTTCTCCCTGGAGCCACTGGATCCACTGTGAGGAATCTCTGTCACTGTTTCGAATGGGCTGTCCACTCTAGTCTGGGGTAGAATAGGAGTAAAAGCGCTTTGAAAGATTTAAAGGTTGGCGCACATAACAGGTACCTTTATTGCAGTCACAAGGATTACGGCAGAGTAGCCCACAGACTAGAAGCATTGGCTATTTTAAGCTGGGAGAGGGCTCACAGTCATCTGGTCGGATCCCCTTAAGTGATGCAACTATGTCCTAACTCATGCCCCTGTGCTAAACTAACACCTTCTATGCATGGTGTTAGTTTACTCAGTGACTTGTGAAGCAGGTGCATGTTTTATGCTGGTAATGGTTGAGAAAGCCATGGCTCTACCCCTTGGAATTTCTATCCAATGATCTAGATTCTTAAGCAATTTTCCTGCCAGCATAGAGGACGTAAACATATATATATGCGAGTTTCTCCTCTGATTGCTAATTATGACCTAGAAAATTCCCTCCTTTTCTCCTCTGTGTTCTTTCTAGCTCTTTTTAATCCTGATTGAGGTAAAATATTTTTTATGGCCATTTATTACTTAGACATCTAGGGGAAACTCTAAAAATGTAAACTGAAAACACTGAAGGATAATTAAGTAGGTGAGGGGTGACAGAAATGGTAATTGTATCACTGGGTTTCAAATTGAGATAGGAGTAATTCCATTTAAACCAAACTTCGATATTCACTCGAAAGCCTGTGGATTTCAGATTTATTAGCCATAACTTGTGATTTATGTCCTGTGGGTTTTTAATGAGGGCAAATATTCTTATTGATTCATGGTCTGGAAAGGATCTGGCTGGCTTACTCTCTCTCTGAAGGCCATGTAGTTGAAGGTCATGGAGCAGAGGTCCATGGTTCAAGTTGCAGTTCAGCTGTTTTCTGCTTGTGTGATCTCAGTTTCCTCATCTGCAAGATAGCAATGATATTAATATCTCCCTCATGGGATGGTGTGATGACTAAATAAGATGATGTATGTGAATGTGGTTTGTAAATCACAAGGTACCCAAATGCCAGCTGCTCTCATTATTGATTTAATACCTAGCATTGAGTGTCTAGTGTCTGTGCGGGGTTTTGGGCAGCCAAGAAATGGGACAGGCCAGAAGCCCATCTGGCAAGGAAGAGCAGAGAATGATGTGCAAAAGAAAAGTCTTTCTCCTTTCCCACAGGTAAACACCGTCCTTATGTTAATATTATTCCCATGATCTTTTTTTTGTTTTTTTAGACACAGTATCTATGTTGCCCAGGCTGGTCTTGAACTCCTGATTCAAGCGATCCCCCTCAGCCTCCCAAAGTGCTGGCATTACAAGCGTGAGCCACCGGGCTCAGCCCCCATGACTTTAAAAAACATGTTTGTTGTGTATGTCTTTATCAACATAATTTATATAATTGTTTTGTATGTTTAAAAAATTCACATCATTCATGCAATAAAAATTGCCACATTGTTTTTGAGCTTGCCCAGGATGACACATACTGCTCTGGCTCATTCATTTTAACCATCTGTATACGAATAAGCCTACTTCCCTGCTGCTGGTCATTTTGGTTGTTGCCATCTCTCACTGCTTAAAATAATGTAGAACAAATGACCTCATTCATGTTTCCCATGTCTAGAGAGAGTGTCCCTCTAGGAGACCCCTAGATATGGAAGCACTGCTGTGTCACTGGTGTGCCTGTCCTTGATTGTACTGGACATTGCTATAAGACTTTCCAAAGTGAATGTGCACTCTGTATCCCTGATTCCTCTTGGCCTACTAAGGCCTAGTGTTACCACATGTGTTGATTTTTGCCAGCTTGATGAGTATAATGTGGTATCTTATTGTTATGCTAACTATCATCTGAAAGAAAGAATTTTTAGGGTAAAGGAAACATTTTAATTTTTTTTCTGAGAGTGATGTCAGTCAGATGGCTGGTTGGCGATGCCTGGCATTCATCCCCTGCACACAAAAGGACCAAGGCAATGAATAAACAGCTAAGATCTGACTGGAGTGTTGAAGAGAGTGGAGAGCTGGAGCTCAGTGGGGGAGAGGAGTTGCACCTGTGGTGAGGGGAAATCCAGGAGGGCAGCATGGAGGCACCTGCTCCTGTAGGCTCACCTTCCCCATCTGAATCAGATCTGTCTGGAGACAGGTGGGACTTTCTATTATGAGGAAAAGTGAAGCAGAAGATCTCCACCAGCCCCTGTTGCTGCTAGAAACACTTAACAATCCCTACTACAGGAGAATCCCGCAGTCCTCACAAGCCCTAGGCCTGGTTTGAAGAGCTGCTGGGAACTCAGGCAGCTGCATCGCCCTAGATTAAGAGCACAAAGTATGTACTTCCCATCCCTCACCCACTGTCTGTAAGACAAGCTGCCATGGCACAGTGACATCTTGAGACCGCAGCCAACCTTTAGAGTACACCCTCCCCTGGGGGCTGAAAGGCACTGCACCTGCCCGGCACTGGGGCTGTCTTCATTCCACCAAGCCCACATGGTTGGCTAAATGGCACAGCACTAGCTGCATGGAGTTTGGGCTGTGATGCTGGTCCTGCACAGCAGGGAAACCAGACCCTTAGCCCCATTGCCAGCTGGAAGAATGGTCTGGCAGTCCTGCTTAGGGAGAAATCCCCCTTGAACTAGCCAAGCTGCTGCGTGCCCTCCCTCAAGCAGAAGAGGCCTCCAAGCAACTGATAGACCCGTGGGCCAGTAGAGGGGCTACATACCCATGCACAAGGCCTGAGAAACAGCCCCAGCAGAGCTCCCCCCATGCACTGCAGATATGTCCCTCAGCTGCCCAATGGCCCTGTGCCCCCAATGAGGGCCTGAGAAACAGTCTCACAGGCTGTCCCTGGTGTGCACATCCCCAGGCTAGCCAGACACCCAAGAGCCCACACCCTGGACCTGAGAAACAGCTCCACAGGTTGCCCCCAGCAGACCTGCATCCAGGTCAGCTGAGAAGCCATGTGACCATGACCTGGGCTTGAGAAATAGCCCTGTGGGCTGCCCCTGGCAGACATTCCCCCAGGCTAGCTGAGCAACTGTGCACCTGCATCCTGAGCCTAATAAACAGCTCTGTGAATCTCCCCCAGCAAACATTCCCCCAGACCAACCAAGAAGCTGTACAGCTCTGTTCTGAGCCTGAGAAACAGCCCTGCAGGCTGCTCCTGGCAGACGTGATCCCAGGCTGTCTGAGCAACTAGGTGCCTATGCTCCCAGCCAGAGTGACAGAGTAACAGCTCAATGGCCCAAACTTCAGTGAGTCAAACCTCAAGTTGGGCAACCCACCACGTACACACATGCACCCCCAACTTGAGAAACAGCCTGGCAAGGCCACCTGTGGCAGAGCTACACCACCATTGCAGCGTAGGCCACTGATAAACTTGCAAACACCACTAGTGTAAATTACAGCTGAAGAAACTACATGGAATCTACCCTATTGCATCCATGTAGAACCAAGGCCAACATACTACACTGAACTGACACCCCAAGACCCATTCTTATGAATAAGTCTTTCCCTACAAAGCCTACTTCATAAAATTGAAAGAGGCAACTTTTCCAGCAAATGCATAGAAATCAATGTAGGGACACATCCAATATAAAAAAAGAAAGAAAACATGACACTTCCAAAGGAAAATAATAATTCCCCAGTAAAGATCCCAATCAGGAAGAAATATATGAAATGCTAGAAAAAGCATTCAAAATAATATCTTAATGAAACTCAATGAGATACAGGATTCAGATGATTCGATGAAATCAGGAAAACAATTCATGATTTGAATGAGAAATTTAACAGAGACAGATATAAAATGAATCAAATGGAAATTCTAGAATAATTCAATAAATGAAATAAAAAATACAATTGAGAGTTTCAAAAACAGACTAGACCAAGCAGAAGAAAGAATGTCTGAACTTGAATACGGGTCTTTTGAAATAACACAGGCAGATGGAACAAAAAAGAATAATGAATTTAAAAGAATGACGAGGCCAGGTGTGGTGACTCATGCCTATAATCCCAGTACTTTGGGAGGCCTAGGTGGGTGGATCACTTGAGGTCAGGTGTTCAAGACCAGTCTGGTCAACATGGTGAAACTCATCTCTACTAAAAATACAAAATGTAGCCAGGTGTGGAGTTACATGTCTGTAATCCCAGCTACTCTGGAGGCTGAGACATGAGGATCACTTGAACCTGAGAGGCAGAGGTTGCAGTGAGCCAAGAGCATGCCACTACACTCTAGCCTGGGTGACAGAATGAGACTCCAGTCTCAAAAAAACAAAAGCCTACAGCGTTTATAGGACACCACTAAAGCAAACAAAATTTCATGTAATGGGTGTTCCAGAAGGAAAAGAGAAGGGAAAAGGTGAGGAAAACATGCTTAATGAAATTATAGATTTTCTAAGTCTTGGGAGAGAGGTGGACATCCAGGTCCAGAAAGCTCAAAAAACCCCCAGATAGATTCAACTCAAACAGGTCCTCTCTGAGGCACATTATAGTCAAATTGTCAAAAGTCAAAGAATTCTAAAAGCACCAAGAGAAAAGTATCAAGTCAGTTATAAAAGGATCCCCATTAGACTAACAGTGGATTTCTCAGTAGAAACCTTACAGGCCAAGAGAGAGAATGGAATAATATAGTCAAAGTACTAAGAGAAAAGAACTAGACAGCCAAGAATATTATACCTAGCAAAGCTATTCTTCAGAAATGAAGGAGAAATAAAATCTTTCACGGATAAGCAAAAACTAAGGGAATTCATCACCACTAGACTAACCTTATAAGAAATGCTCAAGGGAGTCTTACATCAAGTGAAAAGATGATAACCACCATCATGAAAACGTGAAATTTTAAACTCACTTGTAGAGCTGACACACAAAAGAGAAAGAGAATGTAATCAAATCTTATCACTACTGGCCAAGCATGATGGCACATATTTGTAATCCCAGCACTTTGGGAGGCTGAGGCAGGACGATGGCTTGAGTCTAGGTGTTCAAGACCAACCTGGGCAACATATTGAGGCCCTGTCTTAACAAAAAGAAAAGAAAAGAAAAAAAGAAAACGTTAGCCAGGCATGGTGGCACACACCTGTGGTCCCGGCTACTCAGGAGGCTGAGGTGAGAGGATTGCTTGGGCCCAGGGAGTGCAGGCTTCAGTGAGCCATGATTGTGCCACTGCGCTCCAGCCTGGGCAACAGAACAAGACCCTGTCTCCAAACAAGGAAACAACAACAACAGCAAGACCCTTATCACTACAGAAAACCACCGAACTGTAAAAATAAATAATAAGACAGTAAATAAGGAACAAGGAATACAAAAAAATGACCAGAAAACAATCAATAAAACGACAGGAGTAAGACATCACCTATCAATACTAACTTTGAATGTAAATGCACCAAATTCCCTATTTAAAAGATATAGATTTGTCAAATCAATTTTAAAAAGCAGGACCCAACTATATTCTGCTTACAAGAAACTCAATTCACCTGTGAAGACATATAGAAACTAAAAGTGAAGAGATGGGAAAAGGTATTCTGTGTAACTGGAAATTAAAACCAAGCAGAAGTAGCTATAATTATACCAGGCAAGACAGACTTCAAGTCAAAAACTGTAAAAAGGGGAAAATACTAAAGGGATCAATTCAGCAAGAGAATGTAAAACTTTCTATATATGCATCCAACAGCAGAACACCCAGATATATAAAGCAAATGTTATTAAACTTAAAGGGAGAGATAAAGCCCAATACAACAGTAGCTGGAGACTTCAACACTCCACTCTCAGCATTGGACAAATTATCTAGACAAAAAAATCAATGAAGAAATAATGGATTTAAACTTTACCACAGACCAAATGGACCTAACAGACATTTACAGGATATTTTGCTCAACAGCTGCTGAATACATATTCTTTTCATCAGCACACGGAATATTCTCCAGGACTGACTATATATTAGAACACAAAACAAATCTCAAAAACTTTTTAAAAATTGTAATCATATCAACTATCTTATCTTACTACAATATAATAAAACTAGACATTGATAACAAGAGGAACATTTCAAACTATGCAAGTAGATGAAAATTAAAGAACATGATCCTGAAATGAATGAAGAAATGAAAAATAAAATTTAAAAATTCCTTGAAACAAATGAAAATCAAAACACAATATACCCAAACCTGTGGGATACACGAAAGCAGTATTGAGGCAAGTTTATAGCAATAAATATCTACACTAAAAAACTAGAAAAATTTCAAATAAGCAGTCTAACAATGCACCTCAAGGAACTAGGAAGACAAGAACGAACCAAACTTAGAATTGGTAGAGGAAAAGAAATTAATATGCTGGGCATGGTGGCTCACACCTGTAATCCCAGCACTTAGGGAGGCCAAGGTGGGCGGATCACCTGAGGTCAGGAGTTCAAGACCAACCTGGCCAACATGGTAAAACCGTGTTTCTATTAAAAATACAAAAATTAGCCAGGCATGGTGGTGTGTGCCTCTAATCCTAGCTAATCGGGAAGCTAAGGCACAAGAATCACCTGAACCTAGGAGGCAGAGGTTGCAGTGAGCTGAGATCACTCCACTGCACTCCAGCCTGGGCAACAGAGTGAAATTCTATCTAAAAAAAAAAAAAAAGAAATAATAATGATCAGTGCAGGAATAAGACAAAATTGAGACTAAAAATATTTTTGTTCAACATAACAAAAAGTTGGTTTTAGCTGGGGATGGTGGCTTATGCCTGTAATCCTTCTCTACTTGAGAGGCTAAGGTGAGAGGATCACTTGAGGTCAGGAGTTCAAGACCAGCCTGGACAATATAGTGAAACCCCATCTCAAAAAAATGTGTGGTTTTTTTTTTTTTTTTGAAAGATAAAACTGACAAACCATTAGCTAGGCTAAGAAAAAAAAAAGAGAAGATTCAAGTAAGTATAACAAAAAATGAAAAAGGAGACGTTGCAACAGATACCACAGAAATACAAAACATCATTAGAGATTATCATGAATAACTACACACTAATAAATTTAAAAACCTAGAGGAAATGGATAAATTCCTGGACACATACAACCTACTCAGACTGAGCTAAGAAGAAACAGAAAACTTGAACAGACCAATGATAAGTAACGAGATTAAATCAGTAATTGAAAAGCCTCCCAAGAAAGAAAAGTCCGGGACTGGATGGCTTCGCCCCTGAATTCTACTGAAACTTTAAAGAAGGATTAATACCATTTCTCAAATTATTTCAAAAATTGAAACAGCCAGAATTATTCTTAATCATTCTGTGAGGCTAGTGTAGCTCTGATACCAACACCAGACAAGAATATAACAAAAAAAGAAAACTAAGTTTTTTTGAAGGGAAAAGGTAGGAGCTAGGCGGAGACTAAAGATGTAATGGAGAAAGAGGAAAATGAATGAACCTGCTTAGGAGTAGGCAGGAAGACTAGGCAAGAGAAGAGACAAGGCTTCTAAAAGCTCAGAGCAAGGGGACGGATATCAAGTGGAAATGGAGTTTATGTCAGAATGAATCCGTCTTGTTGAGAAGGGAATAGTAAATGACCTGCAGAGGGTAAGAGGACGAGAAGTGGTTCAGAGTTTGAAGAGAGAAGAGCAGGAAGTGAAGCCAGCAGATCATTGAAATATGGCAGTGAGGAAGTGAGGAGCCGCCTGAATCTGCAGCACACCTGCAGTCAGTCTCCTCATTGCCGGCATCTCTGTTTCCTCTTCCTTCTGGACGATATTTGTCAACTACTAACAACTAGCAACTGCTTATTATTATTATTTTTTTAACCTTACTATGTGCAATTGATAGGTATCTTCCCAATTCACAACTACCTGTAATTGCACGATAGAATTGAAGCAAAAAAGAGTTACGGATGTTGGTTGGTGTGAGGTTTCTCTAAGTAGGTACCATACGGTGTGGCTGCTCAAAAAGATGATACTCCTTGGCTGTGTGGGAAGTAGAAAAGTTCCTCTTTAAAGTTTCCTTTCTTGTTAAAGAATAAATCACAAGTGTGCTAGTACTCTTTGTTAAGCCCTATCCTATGTAGCTGTTAGACATGCCATGCTTACAGACATGTAGTACATTCTATGTCCTTATACTTTAACCAAGATATCTGTGCTGGACATGCTCACAGGCATGTCCCAGCTGGCGGCCTATGCCCCTTACTTGTTTAGAAAACTTTTAAGTCGTTAGTCAATCGGGTTTTAGTTTAGATTGTGAGGTCTGGCTCCTGCCAACAGAGATCAGACACAGCAGTAAGAACGACCCCAAATGCATCAGGGGTAAATATGCTTTTTCTTTGTTCATTGTACTCTCTGGCAAAATGGTAAGCGAGAGTGCCCTTCCTGCAGTCCAGGAAGTAAAAATTGCTTTGCTAAGAGATCCACGGTCTCAGTGCTAATTTTTCTTTATGGCACTGAGCATCCGTTTCTAACAGGCTGCATCAGTAGGCCAAAGAAGCAATATTCTTTTCTGTCCTACGTAAGGATGATAATCGTAAGTACTGCTATTCATTAGGCACCTACCTACATGGGCCAGGCTCCTGTGAGATGCTTGCATGCATTCTTTTTAATCCCCAGAACAATTCCAAAAGGTAGATGATATGATCTTCACTTTATAGATAAGAAAATTTAGCCTCCAAAAGTTTCAGTTGCATGCCAACGTCCTTATTTCCAAGAAGAAAAATCACACCTACAAAAGAAAGACCTAAGGAATAAGAGTGCTGTCTTCAGTCGCAGAAACTTCATCATAAGGCAACAGGACACTGCTTGTTAGATCTGGCCCTAAAATGTAGAAATAGGCTCAATGGATGTAAATCACACAAAGAGAAGTTCCATTTAACAAAAGAAAGAGCGATCAGCCATACAACAAAATGTTATGTGTTACCTTTGGTGGTAGTGAGCTCCCTGTTACTGGAGGTGTTCAAGCAAAGGTTGAATGAATGTTGAGCAAAGCTGTACAGAGAATGCAAGCATTAGATGAGGAATAGAATTAGATGCCCTTCTTGATATTTTCCAATGTTCAAATTTTGTTCCATTTTTTGACAATATAAAAAAGAGGTAATGTCAAAGAGGGAAGAGGCTCAAAGATGCCAGAATGGCAGGCCATGTGGCAATCCTCCACACACTGCATTTAGAAAATGAGAGGGGTTCTTCTGGCCATTGGGATGAGGAGTAGAAGTGAGGCTCTGCCTCATTCCACCCACCTCCAACAGCCTCAGGTGAAGTCTCCCGGAGAAGTTAGAGACATAAGTTTAGTGTGCGCGTTTCTGCCTAAGCAATTCTGCATCCATTTTTCACCAACTCAGGCTCAGGCAGGTGGCTGGCTATGGTTTGAATCTGATTTGTTTGCATTTCTGGTGGCAGGCAGCTGCTGTGACTGGTTGCAAAGGGAGAGATTTGCTTTGCACGTAATTTAATTCAAGGGTTAGGTAATGAGTTTGTTCCCCCTTAGATGAGAGGAATCAACATACTTCTTCCAATCGTATCTGTGCTTGCTTACTAGCGGGAGGGCTGCTCTGTGGACCTTGTTAGATCTCCGATGCATGTGATCGCTGCTCAGGGGTGATTTGCTGTACCTCTTGATATTAAAAACCTTTGAGTTAGACTAGAGAAATGAATAATGCTCTGTAGTGAATTTGTTAATGAATTTTCTTTGTGCTCCCAAAAAGAAGGGACTGGAAAAAAAGGATGTTGGATCAGAGAAAGACCACAATTCTCTGCAAGTCAGGGTTCTTGGTGATTCTGAAGAGAAAATAATCAGAAGTCATTTTTTTTTAATCTCATATGCCATTCTAGTTAGGGATTGTCATTAATTTCAGGGTAGAAGACGGTTTGGCAGCTGTCTGGTATTCTTAAAATGGAATAAATAGGGAGCCATCTTAAAATAAACAAGAGGTTTTGATCTAGGGTTTAAGTAATCTTGGCTGGTTTCTGATTTGCATATGTATGTATAGTAAAGTATGCCCCTGTTCCCAAGGTTGATTGCTGGGAAGCTGAATTCATGAAGAATGAAACTCTGCTCAGTGACAGTGGGACTTCCTGTCAACTCCGGGTGCATATCTGTCTATACACCCTCACCTGCTGGGTCAGGGTGTCTTGCTCCAAACTGGTGACCAGGACCAGCTTCCTGGGCCTGTGCAGGTGCACAGGGCCCTGCACTTAGAAAGGGGCTGAGCTTAGTTTAATGCTCTGCTGTTGCTGTCTTGAAATTCTTGATTTTTGAAAAAAGGACTCCTTATTTCCATATTGCACAGGACCTCCAAATTATGCAGCCGGCCCTGCCAGTGCCTGTTCCATTGTCAATGGCTCTGTCTTGTGATCATCTGCTCTTTCCCAACTCAGCCTTTTCTCAGGGGCAAAGTGATGAGTTTGCTCTAAAATCATACATATCGCATAAAAGTATGTGTCTGTCTTTTAGGAAGACAATTTATTGCTTTTGATGCCCTAATTAGAAAAGTAATACCGGTAAATTGTAGGAAATATGAAAAATACCAAGAAGAAAAATATCGTCCATACACCCACCACACAATGATATATCCTTCTAGTTTTTTAATGCATACATCTGTTTCTTTCTGGCTTTACATCATTGGAAATATCAGAAATAATGTTTGGAAAAATGATTTTTAAAGATTACTAACACAGCATGAGAATTTCTCCCATATTATAATTTTTTCTTCAAAAGTTTTTTGTTGTTGGCTACATAGCATTGCACTGCACAAAAATGCCATCCTCATTCAGTTGATCCCTTCTTTTTGGACCATTTATTTTTACTACAAATAACACTTTAAAGATAACAGCTATATATGTAAGACAACAACAACAACAAAAAAGATGATTTATTTAGTTGTTTATTTATTTTATTATTTATTTTTTGAGGACTGCAGTGTGTATTGGGCTCAGACCAGGAGTCCATGGGTCTTGAGGACCTCTGTGTATCTGTCAGTTTTCTCCACGTTTTTTGGCCGCCTGTTTCTGTGGCCTCAAGGGCTGTTTTCCCTTCCTGCAGTGGATCATGGCCTTTTCCTTCCTCTCCTCCTGCAGGTGGCTGTCACTGCCTGCTACTTCCAGCCTGCCTCATGAACCCGGCGCCACAGGCAGGCGAGCTTTCTTGTAGGCTTCAGATGCACCATCCGGAGGGCTGCAGGAACCATCCTCAGCTGCTTCTTGTCACAGGGCCATGGGGATCCCAGCACACACTGTGAGGTGGTCTCTGTCGGTCTGGCCTCGAGCAGTGCAAAGCAGATAGCTGGGGGCCCGGGAAGTGTTGGTGTTCATCCGCCTGCGGAGCAGGGCCAGGTACTTTCCCCTGTTTCTGTAGAAATTGCCAGAAATGCTGATGCCCTAGCCGCGCACGACCCCCACGCTCCGGCCCAGCAGTGACTGCTTAGCCACGAGGGCCCCAGGTTCCCAGGAGGAGCACCAGGACCTGCACCCCTACACCCCCACGCCCCACCTTCCATCTTCGGCAGCTGCTTGGGGAAACAAAACAGATGATTTTGGGGGGCTGAATTCCTAGAAGTCGAACCTAGTAAGAACTTAGACACACATTGCAAATTGCCCTCTGGAAAACCCTTGCAATTTACAGCGGCTCGGGAAGGAAGGCGGTGGGCGCAGGAGAGGTGGAGGAAAGGTCGACGTTCTCTTTCTTTGGGTTCTGGCTGGAGTGCACTCCAGTGATTTAAGATCAGAGCTCGCCCTTCCACAATCCAAAACTCTTTCCTGGAAGTGTATGTCCCTGGCGCTCTCCCGTCTCACCAGCGCTGAGCGGGTGGTCGGGGAGCTCCCAGGAGCTGCTTCACATTCAGTCGCGGCAGGATCACGGCTCTGATTCCCTGCGAAGTTGCCACTGGGAACATTTTCGTGTGCTAGGCTTGGTTTAATGTCACCGTGCTCTTTCCAAAGTCTCCCGAGGAGAGAATAGCATTCCAAGCGCGATAGTCTCTAGTGAGGGTCTCTAATGAGGAAAGAGCCGCAGAGGAGGCCCTTGCTCCTGGGCAGCTGCTGCTGTCTCCAGATTCATTCTGAATGTCCATGATCCCTGCATTCGCAGAACGAGGCTGCTAGTCGCTGTCATGATCATTTAGGCTTCTATTTAGGCTTTTGTGAGGGGGGATGTGAGCAGCCGGTCTGTTTACTACTGAGGCCTTGGCCCGTCTCTGTGGGAGGAGCTACCATATGCTGCTGGTGGGGCGGGAGCTCTCCAGATCTCTTTGAAACCCAAGTTGCAAAATCTCTGGATGTTTCCACTGTGGGTCTGTGGCCAGGGTGACTTCCCAGAGACTGAGTTGTGCTAGTGGGGAGAGGAGAGTGGAGGAGTGTGTTTGGGGAGGCTGGGTTGAGAAGTGGCATTTACAGGGCAGCTGCGCAGCAGACCCCAAGGATCCTCGGCCCCTGCAAGGCTTCTTTTGACCCTGCGGGGCTGGGGCAGGGAAGGAGGAGGGCCGGGGGTTCGCTTTACGTTTGGCTGCCCCGGTTCTTTTTTGCTTTGGGTGACCTTCTCTTGATGTGGTGACTTCCCCATCTGCTAGAGATTTACAATTGTGAGTTCCACCACTTTCCTTGAACTTCTTTCTGCCTCTGCTCGTGAGCCCTCTTGCCACAGTCCCACTCCTCCTTCTTGTGCAAGGCACTGCTGGCTCCAGGGCTCGGGTGGGAAGTTACACACACTGGTTGGACCCACACCAGGCGAGAGCCACCAGGGTCAAACCACTGGCCTTTTGGCTCCTCTTCACGTGTTCCCCTCCTACTTCTCCTATCCCAATCCCCATGGGAAGAACAAAAATCTCTGGTCTCTGCAGCCCATCGTGAAGAATGTCATCTGGAGGGAAGCCACGCTGCCAGGGAAGGAAGTGGCCTCCTGCCTTCCTCAGCCTTTGGTTCTGCCCCAAGTCAACTCAGTAAACAAAAGTTTCTTAGATTGGAGTCTGTGGATGCAGTCTTATGTTCTGCTAGTTCTCCAAGAATTGCTGGGATTTTGACTTTTCAATTTTATGATAAGCTTTGCAAAAACTCATACCATTTTATAAAGACAAAACTTAAGTCTGTGTTTTTGCATATGTGTTCCTTGGGATCTTATGAAAATTTTTCTCCTTTAAAAGGGACTGAATTTTAGACAAGTTCGAGAAACACTGCACAGTGCCACCAATGGTAACAGCGCCTTTGTTGAGCCAGTAATCTAATGGTAAAAACCCTACGCAGTAGGTCCTTTCCCTCCTCCAGTAGCACTTTGAGCTAGGCATCCCCATTTTCCAAAAAAAGGAGGGCAAAACTAAGAGTTAAATGGCTGGCCAGTGCCACACAGGCCAGGAGGCCAAGATGCAAATGCCAGTCTGATATCAAAGCCCATGCTCTTCATTTTATAAGGCTCTCCCTGTGGGAGGCATTGCAGGGATGAGGGCAGAATGTGGTTGCCAAAATTAACTCCAATATTCCTGGTCGGTTAGTTTGTAACCCACGAGAGGATGTAACACATATACGCGTATAACTAATAAAGTCTGGACTGTGACTACTGCTAGAAACCAAATGCAAGGAAGTGCTTAGGAACAGAGGAAAAGATGAGTTTTAGCTTAGTAGGTTGGGTTCGAAGAGGGTGGGATCACTTATTTTTAAACTAACATTTGATTGAGCTTCTATTTTGTGCAAGGAATTGTGCTGAGCACGGTTCTGCCTTCAAAGTGCTGTACTAGGGCAGATGGATGAATGAATGGACAACGACATATGCACGGGCTGGGGAACCTCCTGGTTGGGGGTGTTCTCCTCACCTCAGGGTGGTTAGGGAAGCACTTTAGCAGTTAGCAGAGAGGGAAGATGTATTCGTTCGTTCTTGTATTGCTATAAAGAAATATCAGAGGCTGGGTACGTACAAAGAAAAGAGGTTTAATTGGCCTACAGTTCTTTAGGCTGCATAGGAAGCATGGCACTAGCATCTGCTCAGCTTCTGGTGAGGCCTCAGGAAGCTTTCAATCATGGCAGAAGGCAGAAGGGGAGCTAGCATCTCACATGGCAAGAATGGAAGCAAGAGAAAGTGTGAAGTCAGGAGGCGCCACATACTTTTAAACAACCGGATCTTGTGTGAACCTGGTCATCACCAAGGGGATGGTGCTAAGCCGTTCATGAGGGATCTGCCCCCGTGATCTAAACACCTTCTACCAGGCCCCACCTCCAACACTGGCGATTACTTTTCAACATGAGATTTGGTGGAGACACAGAGCCAAATCATATTAGAAGGGAAAGGGGATATACGCTGAGTGCAGAGGAAACAGCTGGAACACAAAGGGAGTGAGAGGCTGTGGGCCACACAGGGAGTTAGACTCAGTCCTACATTACCCAGGAGCGGGTGTTGCTTGGATAGCGGCTGTGGAAAAGTGAAGGAGATAGGCGTAAGTGCAAATCCCAAAGTTTTGAAGCTTTAGTGGGGAAACAGGTAGTTTTTGGCAACCTGTTGTAGATGTTAAGAATAGGAATTATAAAGAGTTAACAGGCTGGGCAGATACTTCAGGGAGGCCACAGAGGAGACTCTTGCAGTAATGCAGGTGAGAAATGGGAGGTCTCGGTTAAGCCTCCTTATTGCATTCACAGTAAAGACCCAGAGTCATTCAAAGGACCTATTTCACGGCCCCACGCAGGCTGACCCGTTATCTCCACTTAGTCTTCTCTGGCTCAGCCTCACTGATCCTTGAACACGCCAGCTATGCTGAGCTCAGGGCTTTTGTGCCTCTCTCTGGAATGTCTCCTTTCCAGGGAAGCCTTCCTAGCCATTTTATTTAAAGTAGTCTCCTACCCTCAATTCCCTGTTCTATTGCCATGTTGTATTTTTCTCCGTCCACCACACTATAGCTTTTCCTTCTCTGTTCATTTTCTGTCTCCTTCCAGTAGAATGGAAACCCCTTGAGGGCAGGTATGTGTCTCTCTTGCTCACTGCTGTCTCACCAGCTACCTTCAGCCTGGCATATAGTAGGTACCTATAAATATTGGCTAAATGAGTGAATTATTGAATTTCATAGATGAAAGAAAAAATCCACAAAGGCAGGGTAGTAGCAGTGGGGTGGAGAACAGTGAAGAGGTGGGGAGAAATTTAGGAGGGATTGTCGACAACAGGACCTGGGATTGCTGAACCTGGGGGAAGGGAGAGAGGAGCCAAGGGCTACTGTCAGGTGTCTCAGCTCCAGCACAGGGTCAGTGGAGTGCCATTGCAGCAGCTAGGAGACTGTATTGAGCTATGTCTCACGGGGTGTGGTGTCTCCTGCATGTAATCCCAGCACTTTGGAAGGCTGAGGCAGAAGCATTGTTTGAGCTCAGGAGTTCAAAACCAGCCTGGGCAACATAGTGAGACTCCATCTCTAGTTAAAAAAAAAAAAAAAAAAAAAAGCCAGGGCTGAGCACGGTGGCTCATGCCTGTAATCCCAGCACTTTGGGAGGCCGAGGCGGGTGTATCATGAGGTCAAGAGATCGAGACAATACTGGCCAACATGGTGAAATCCCGTCTCTACTAAAAATACCAAAATTAGCTGGGCATGGTGGCTTACAGTCCCAGCTACTTGGGAGGCAGAGGCGGGAGCATCACTTGAACCTGGGAGGTGGAGGTTGCAATGAGCCAAGATTGCGCCACTGCACTATAGCCTGGGTAACAGAGTGAGACCCTGTCTCAAAAAAAAAAAAAAAAGAAAAAGAAAAAGCCAGATGTGGTGACATGTACCCGTAGTCCCAGCTCCTCATGTGGGAGGATTGCTTGGGCTTGAGAGATTGACACTGCAGTGAGCTATGATCGTACTACTGCACTCCAGCCTGAGCAAGATCAGTCTGAAAAAAAAAAGTGAGATCCTGTCTCAACAAAAACAAAAACAAAAAAACAAACTATGTCTGGAGGAACCCTGGAGTGAATCCCTGGGAATTTCCTGGAGTCACTTCGGGGAATCATCAAAGGGAAGAAAGGTCGAGCCGAAGAACTAGGCTCCAATCAGAGAAAATTAGTATTTATTTTGTTTTTTATTTTCTTGTTTTGGTTTGGTTTAATTCTTGTCACTGAGATCAGAAATTATAATAATTTATAGTTGATGCATTCTTACAATGTTCTGGATATTAGGCTAAGCATTTAAAACTAGATCTTCTTGTTTCCACTTTATGGCAGTTCTATAAGGGTGACACTGTTATCCTCTTTCTACAGCCTGAGAAACTGAGGCAGAAGAGAGATTAAGTGACTTGTCCAAGGTCACAGAATTAGTAAGTGAAGAGTAATGCAATTCCTGAGTCCACAGGCTAAAGACAGAAAATAGACAATGTGTGGTCTGGTAGAGAACAGAGTGTCACCCTTATTACTGATGACAGCTGTGTCACTCAGTTTTCACACTGCTATAAAGACACTACCCTAGACCAGGTAATTTATAAAGAAAGGAGGTTTAATGGACTCACAGTTCTACATGGCTGGGAGGCCTCAGGAAACTTAAAATTATGGCAGAAGGCAAAGGGGAAGCAAGGCATGTCTTACATGGCTGCTGCGGGGAGAGAGAGAGAGAAAGCGAGAGAGATAGTGAAGGGGAAGTGCTACTTTTAAGACCATCAGCTCTTGCTAGAACTCACTCACTATCACAAGAACAGCATAGGGGAAACCACCCCATGATCCAGTCACCTCCCACCAGGCCCCTCCCTTGACACCTGGGGATTAGAGTTTAAGATAAGATTTGGGTGGGGACACAGAGCCAAACCATATCAACAGTTCTCGCCTCTAGAGCAAATTGAGGTTGTTAGCATCCGTCCAAGAAACCAAGGTGAACAGGCTCTCAGGGCTGGTGCCTGCCTGGTTTCTAGTCAGGTGGAGTCTGGTGGGAGTACCCTGCTCAAGTAGGCTCTTCTGACAGGTAATGAAATGTCACAATGGAAAGAAGAGCTCCCCTCCCCACGTAGCGTGCATGAGGGTGTGTTCCTGTTGAAAGTGTGGTGCTGGGTAGGGAGAGTTACCAAAAATGGAGAACAGTGGCTTGCAACCAACAAAAATCAACTGCTGGGAGAAACACTCACCAATTGTTGAAGATCTTAAACAAAGGACCTAGACAGAGAGGGCAGACAAAATCATCCAAAAGAAATTTGTCCACTGGGGACTGTGGGGAGCCCCTGCCCCATCTGAAGGGCAGCTGCTGCCCTGGGCCAGCCAATTCTTGCCACCAGGGAATGTGGGCTCAAGGTTGCTTCATTTAAAAATTTTTTTTTAAAAGCCAGAAATCTGGATTTTTGTGCAAAATCATGTGACTTTTAACTGTTGTCAAAACTCCCCAAACCCTATGCAGTCTAAACCAGTAATCTCACAGGGCCCCATCTGGCCTGCATGGTGTGGTTTGTGTACACTGACAAGGAATCATAACCTCTTTGGGCCTTGAGAATCTGATGAAAATATTCAGGCATTTTCTGGGAAAAAGAAATGCCTGAACAAACACACAATTTTGGATATCATTTCTGTGTATCTCTGTGCCCTGGAATCATCCTTTTTTAAAGACACACTTTGTAAAGGTAAGAGGGCTTCATGGTAGACCTGAGGTCTGGGAAGGTACAAGCTGACAGGGGTACCTCGGCGAGGTGTGTCTCATATCTGAATGAGACAGTGGTGTTCGTTGGGGTCAATATATCCACATCTGTGTGCCTCTGAGTCCTGCTCTGTACCCACCTTTCCTTAACAGTCTTGGTTAATTCCCTCTGTATCAGTAAGTTAGGACAGGGAAGCAGGGAAGAGGCCCAAGAGGCCTGGATACTGGTCTGGAAGGAGCAGAAGAGCAGGTACGAAGGGAATGAGGGATGCTGGATGTGGGGGGTGGGGGGACTTTTGAGCTGGACTTTGAAGGGTTGATAGAATTAAAAAGAAGGAATAAATTCTTTTTCTGCTCTTGGGCAAGGATTTAAAGTTGGAGTGCCCTAAATGCCAAAACTGTCTGCATCTAGGACAGGTATTACATTCAGGAGGCTCACCTTTCAGCCAAGCATGCGCCCTAGCCAGGCTCCTGAACTTTCCCAGAAGGCTGACAGCCTGTCTCCAGCCCAGCCTATTGAATAAGGCCGCCCTTAATTGGTAACAGGGAGGGGCTGAACCCCATGTACTTGTCAGCATAACACTGAGCTCCCTGCAGCTCAAAATTTACGAAATGCTTGGTGGTGAAAAATAGCATTCATAGAGATAAAAGACATGCATTCCTACCATTCCTCTAGATTCCATTAGTCTTATTCACAGATAAGTCAGACCTTCAGAGACAGGAACATATTGTTTTGGCCTCTGGCTAGCTAGCTCTATTGAACAAGGCTGAGCAGCTATGCCACTGGTCTACCTCTTTGTGTACTTACCACTAAAAGGATTAAGGATGAGGTTCAGTGTGTCAGGCAAATTTCCACTTTTTGAATACATTCGTGGCAGCCCCTCAGATGGCCCCCAGCGATCCTTGCCTCATAGTAAGTCATGCCTTTGTGTAGTCACTTCCCACATAGAATAGGGTGACCTGTGTAGTTATAAGTTATACCCTACATGATGGAATGTGACTTCTAAATCTAGGTCATAAAAGGAATTGTGGCTTCCACCATGTTCTTTCCTATACTGCCCACTCAGGAGGAAGTCAGCTGCCATGTTGTGAAGATACTCAAACAGCACAATGGAGAGGTCCATGTGTTGAAGAACTGAGGCCACCTGCTAAGAGCCAGCAATAACTCGCCAGCCGTGTGAGTGAGCCATCTTAGAAGTACATCCTCCAGCTCCAACTGTTGTAAGCTTTTTTAGGATATCACTTCCATATCTCTAAATAACAAGATTATATTGCTGCTTTTTTCTGTTTTAGACATTGTTGATTTCCCACTTTTCCATTTTTGTAGTGAGAAACACAAATTACCGCAAAACTTAGTAGATTAAAACAATGAGCATTTATTATCTCTCACAGTCACTTTCTTCATCTCCTCTCAATATATTATAGTGTAAGTCTGATATACAGTCACATGCCACATAACAATGTTTTGGTCAATGATGAACTGCAGAGATGACAATGGCCCCATAAAATTGTAATGAAGCTGAAAAATTCCTATTGCCTAATGAGTACAATGCATTTCTCACATGTTTGTGGTGATGCTGGTACAAACAAACCTACTGCACTGCCAGCCATGTAAAAGTCTAGCACATATCCAAATTCCCATCAATGATAGACTGGATAAAAAAAATGTGGCACATATATACCATGGAATACTATGCAGCCATAAAAAGAATGAGTTCATGTCCTTTGCAGGGACATGGATGAAGCTGGAAACCATCAATTCTCAGCAAACTGACACAATAACAGAAAACCAAACACTGCATGTTCTCACTCATAAGTGGGAATTAAACAATGAGAACACATGGGCACAGGAAGGGGAACATCACACACCGGGACCTGTTGGGGAGTCGGGGGCTGGGGAGGGATAGCATTAGGAGAAATACCTAATGTAGATGATGGGTTGATGGGTGTAACAACCTGCATGTTTTGCACATGTATCTCAGAACTTAAAGTGTAATAATAATAAAATGTCTAGCACATACAATTATGTACAGTATGTAATACTTGATAGTGATAAATGTGTTACTGACTTACGTATTTACTCTACTTTTAATCATTGTTTTGGAGTATACTCCACCTACCTATTAAAAAAAAGTTAACGGTAAAACAGTTTCACTTCAGACAGGTCTTTCAGGAGGTGTTCCAGAAGAAGGCTTTAGTATCATAGGGGATGACAGCTCCATGTGTGCTATTCCCCCTAAAGACCTTCCACTGGGACAAGACGTGAGCGTGGAAGACAGTGATATTGATGGTCCTGACCCTGTGTAGGTCTAAGCTAATGTGTTTGTGTCTTTGTTTTTAACCAAAAATTTACAAAGTAAAAATTTTTTAATTTTTTAAGTAGAAAAAAGCTTATAGAATAAGACTATACAGGTACTATTTTTGTACAGCTGTGCAATGTGTTTAAGCTGTTATTTCAAAAGAGTCAAAAATTAAAAAAAATTAAAAAGTATATAAAGTAGATCCCCTCTCTTCACTCTCCGTGCCCGCTCTCCTGCTGTCAGCCCGCTCCGCTGCCTGCCCCGCCACCATGACGGAACAAGCCATCTCCTTCGCCACAGACTTCCTGGCAGGAGGCATCCCCGCCGCCATCTCCAAAATGGCCATGGCCCGGATCGAGTGGGTCAAGCTGCTGCTGCAGGTCCAGCATGCCAGCGAGCAGATCGCTGCCGACAAGCAGTATAAGGGCATTGTTTACTGCATCGTCCGCATCCCCAAGGAGCAGGGCGTGCTGTCCTTCTGGAGGGCAACCTGGCCACCGTCATCCTCTACTTCCCCACGCAAGCCCTCAACTTCACCTTCAAGCATAAGAACAAGCAGATCTTCCTGGGAGGCGTGGACAAGCACACGCAGTTCTGGAGGTACTTTGTGGGCAACCTGGCCTCCGGCGGTGCAGCCAGCGCGACCTCCCTGTGCTTCGTGTACCCCCTGGATTTTGCCAGAACCTGCCGGGTAACTGACGTGGGAAAGTCAGGCACGGAGTGTGAGTTCCGAGGCCTGGGAGACTGCCTGGCAAAGACCACCAAGTCTCACGGTGTCCGCCGCCTGTCCCAGGGCTTCAGTGTCTCCATGCAGGGCATCATCATCTACCGGGCCGCCTACTTTGGCGTGTACGATACGGTCAAGGGTGTGCTCCCCGACCGCAAGAATACACACATCATGGTGGGCTGGATGATTGCTCAGACCCTGACGGCAGTGGCAGGTGTGGTCTCCTACCCCTTCCACACGGTGTGGCTGCGGATGATGATGCAGTCGGGGCGCAAAGGAAGTGACGTCATGTACACGGGCACCTTCCACTGTTGGAGGAAGACCTTCAGAGACGAGGGGGGCAAGGCCTCCTTCAAGGGTGCGTGGTCCAACGTCCTCTGGGGCATGGGGGCGCCTTCGTGCTGGTCCTGTACGACGAGCCGAAGAAGGTCATCTAAGGGCCTTGGCCCCCTCCACACACACCAGGGGAACCAAGAGAACCACTAGAATCCTCAACCATGTGGATCATGGGCCTTCAAGAAATTCCAGTCTTTTTCCCAGCCGGATCCTGCCAGCAGACAGCCAGGGAAGGCTCTAGAAAAGGGGCGCGATGTGATCTAACCATTGACACTCAATTCCATGGCTTGACGGGGAGGGAACCATGGCGTCTTTGCGGGCCCACGGGCCAGACACTCCAGCACTCAGACCTAGAGTCCAGATGCTTGTAGGACCCAAGTCATGTGTAAGTATTTCTTTAAAACCAAAGAATCATGTTTCCCAATTTGTACTTAAAAAAAAAAAAAGTATATAAAGTAAATACGCATGGTAAGCTAAGGGTAATTTATCATTGAAGAAAGAAAAGTTTAGAGTAGATTGGCATAGCCTAAGTGTACAGTATTTCTAATCCTTGTAGGGTCTTCACTTTCACTCAAGGCTCACACGCTGACCCAGAGCAACTTCCCATCCTGCAAGCTCCAGTCATGGTAATGGCCCTGTATGAGTATACAGTTTTATCTTTTATACCATACTTTTACTGTACAGTTTCTACATTTAGGTATGTTTAGATCCCCAAATACCATGGTGTACAATTGCCTGCAGCACTTGGTACGGTAACATGCAGTACAGGTTTGTAGCCTCGGTGTGTGGTAGGCTGTACTGTCTAGGTTTGTGTAAGTACACTCTGTGATGTGTGCACAACGACAAAAACCCCTTTTATCTTTATGAACCCCTTGTCAACCCTCGAATTCCCTTTTGAATGAGGAGGAGCATAAGTACCTGATTTTTACCCAAGGTAGTCAAAAGCTAGCATATCAAAGAGTTGAACACAAGGCAAAACTCTTGAGAAGGAGCCAAGAATCTGGTCAGCAATGAAAGAACAATCCCATGAACCAAAGGAGCAGGGGTGAGTTAAAAATGTAGAGGTGGATCCAGAGCTGGAACCAGGGCAAAGTCAGAAAAGGTATAGACCCTAGGGAAGCCAGCAGTCTCCCCAGCTTGCAGGGCTTCTCAGCTTGCCGAGGTCCAGCGGAGGCATGTGGGTCTGAGGGGTTGTTGAAGCCTCTTATGTCCCACCACAGGCTGGACTCTTTTTTCCTCTGTCCATCCCTGCTGACACTGGGCCTCCCATCCTGCTTCTCAGGGCACCTCACAGCTCTTGTCATTATTGGAGGAAGTTGGGGAGAAAGGAAATGAGGTAAAGAATGAAGCAAAATTAGCTTTACAGTAATCTCATTAACAGATGCTAGTCTTATTTTATAGAGAGCATAGAGCTATGTATGGAGTATTATTTTAAGAAAGCTGGAAAATTCGTTGTGCCCAGGGGAAGAGGTGTCCCTTCTTCAGTCCATGTGAATTCCTTCATCTGTGCACTTCCCTCCATCCTCATATTTCTCCTTCGCTAGGACCCCCTTCCATCAAATTTCCCTTCTCTTCTACATCTTCAATCTCTTCCTGTCTCCTAAATCTTTTCCTCAGTATCTACACAAGTTGTTCTCATCCTTTAACAATTTCTTCCTAGATTTCTCTAGTTCTGTCTTTTTCCTTCTTTTTACAGACAGCTTTCCTGAAAATTCTCTGCACCTGCAGCTTCTACTTTCTCTGTTTCTCACTCCACAGTGGTGTGGGTGCACTCCCTGCTGTTACCAGTAGGCTTATACTCAACTCAGTCTTGATGTTACTTAACTTATTTGCGCTATCTGTTGTACCCTGCTTCCTACTTTTTGAAATGGTTCTTCTTTTTGATTTCCATGATTCACTTCTTGTTTTTTGAGATAATGTCTCACTCTGTCACTCGTACTGGATTGCTGTGGTGTGATCTTGGCTCACTGCTGCCTTGAACTCTTGGGCTTAAGCAATCCTGCTTCAGCCTCCTAAGTAGCTGAGACTGTAGGTGTGTGCCACCACACCTGGCTAATTAAAACACACACACACACACACACACACACACACACACACACACACACACACACACATTGGAGAGACAGAATCTTGTTATGGTTCCTAGGCTGGTGTCAAACTCCTGGCCTCACGTGGTCCTCCTGCCTTGGTCTCCCACAGCCCTGGGATTACAGGTATGAGCCACCACACTGGTCTCATTTATTCTTAACCTCACCTCCTCTGGTCTTTTCTTTCCTTTTTTCTGCAGGTTGTAATTCCTTCGCCCATCCCTTAAATGCATGGTTCGTTCTTGGCTCTCTTCTCTTTTCATCCTCTAAATTTTTCCAGTTGTATCGTCTCTTCCTGTGGTTTTATATGGCAGAGCTGCCAAATGTAGATATTTCCATCCAGGGCCCTCCACCGAGTTGTGTATGTGTGCACAACCCACCTTCTGCGTCCCCTGCCCCTTTACCCAAGGCTGTCCCTCCTCTTGGATGTTATTTTCTGGAGAATGACATGGTCAGCTACTCTGATTTCTGAGTCAGGAACATGGACATTATCTCTGACCTTCTCTTACCCCTTTTCTACTCCATGTCCACTTATACACCAGTCAACATAACCCTGACTCTACCTCTTACTGTCTCACAGCCTCAGTCTCTTCTCTCCATCCATCAAGTTCAGACTCCATCCACTGCCTTAGTTCAGACCTCCAGTGCTCATGCAACCTTCTGAATGGCCTCCTCACCCCCAAGATTCTCTCCATTAATCCATCTCCACATTGTACCCGTGGTGGCTACTAAAGATACATATCTGGGTGTGATGTTCTCCTGGGTAAAAACCACATCAGCTCCCTGCATTTAGGGAATCTCTGAAGTCCCTGTCTTGGTCTTGAAGACCCTTCAGAGTGGGCTGCCTCTCTGGCCTCAGCCTCCCCAGGTGCCTGCCATGGGACAGCCCATGTTAGCCTGCACTGAGTTGCTTGCTGCTTTATGTGCCAGTGCTGTTGAACTTGCTGTTTCCTATACCTAGAGTCTTCATCCCTCCCGTCTTCACCAGATGGACCCATACGCATACTTCAGCACAGCTCAAGCCTCCTTCTTCCAGCCTTAGCTTACACAGCCTCCTCCCTCTCCCCCAGGCTGGGCGAGGGACCTTTCCTCTGGGTTTCTTTGTCCTTTCCTCTGTCAGACACTGTCATACTATACTATGATCATTTGTTTCCTTGTCTGTAAACAAAGGCAAGACATTTTTGGGGGAAGCTTATGCTGGTACTCAGCACAGTTTGGCCTGTTGCAGATGGTTCAACCAATGTTTATTTATTTATATTTTTAGAGACAGGGTCTCCTTCTGTCACTCAGGCTGGAGTGCAGTGGTGCAATCATGGCTCACTGTAACTTCAAACTCCTGGGCTCAAGTGAGCTTCCTGCTTCAGCCTCCCAAGTAGCTGGGATCACAGGCACGAGCTGCCATGTCTGGGTAATTCTTATACTTTTGTAGAGAGGGGTCTCTCTATGTTGCCCAGGCTGGTCTTAAACTCCTTGGCTCAAGCATCCTCCTGCCTTGGCCTCCCAAAATGCTAGGATTACATGCATGAGCCACTATGTCAGGACCCAACCAACATTTGTTGAGTAAATGGATCAAGGAATGACTACGCTGCAGAAGAAGTGTTGTCAATTCCCTTACTTCACGAAGCTGATGCTTAATAATAAAAAATATTTTTCTTGGATCTCAGGTACACAGGACTATTCTACCCCTCATCTTATGTCACAGTGTCACCATTGGTCCGTGCAAGACCTCTGCCATTCTTCATTCTTTTATTCATTCATTCCTTTTATCCCCATCCCTTAATCCCATCACCATTTTAATTTGTTTAATGTTGAGTCTTGAAAAGCATGTATGCTTGTTTTGTGGGAGCGGATTTTTAATTTCTGTGAATAGGGTTGTGATATAGCTCATTATGTTTCTTGTCTTCTATTCAGGACCATGGTTTTAAGATTCAAACACATTGCTATGTGTATGTCTAGCTTATTCCTCTTAACTGTTTCATTGTTCTCCTAAAACTATTTAAACAGCATTTTAGACCTCATGATTTTGTTTGTTTATTTTTGTTTTTAAATTTGATGTTCACATCAGCAACGTGAGGAAGTCAGGGCAAATATTAGTATCTCCGTTTTACTGTGGAGGAAGCTGAAGCTCAGAGAGATTGAGTGATTTGCCCTGAGTTATACAGCGCTTTTGTGGCAGAGTCTCCTTGTGGGTCCCATCTTCCAACACCACATTCAGGGCATGCTCAAGGATCACACTGCCTTTTCATGTGAGTGTGGCCCAGAGCTGGTCCCAAGGAGTAGGAGATAGGAGCCTGCCCTCATGGTCAGGGGCAGGAGTGTCCCTGGGCAAACCTCATGAGATCTCTCCCTCCCACCCACGTTTCTGCCTCCTGAAAGCAGGTTAAAATGAGTGTCTCGGCAGTTGGGAATGGAGATGGGGTGGGGGACACTATGCAAAGGCAACAGCTTTCAGGGTGGTGGGGTTCATATGAGCTAGGGTTGTGGGGTGATTGCTAATTGTGTATAATAGATACTTGCATTTCCCTTCTTCAGCCATTGTGAGTCACCCATGGGGAAATGGCCTCCATTCCCACAAGGAATCCCAGTTCCCCGGAATTTACCCCATCTGCCCACCATCATCATGACTGCTTTGTCTCAGGGGCAGGTGTGTTCTCTGCAAGTTGTAATACATGACATCCGTGCTTGTTTTTCTAAATAACGAGAATTATAAGGCTGTGAGTGAACTCCCAGAAGGAACCAGGTGAACTCTCTGTAAGTCCTACTCGTGAGAGTTTTCAGAAGCTCAGCCCACTGCCTTTTATCCCTGCCCTCTTTCCATTACTGGAAAAAAACATAATTATAATCAAAACTGAGATTCATGATGGTACCGTGATCCCCTTTTAGTGAGAAAATTGAGGCTCAGAGAGGGTAAATAACTTTCCCAAGGTAACACAGCAAAAAAGTGTCACAACTGAGACTCAGATCTAGATCTTCTGATTACAGGCATTATGCCTTATCCGCTACACCCTATCAAGGGCAGATGTCCAGTTTCTTAGTAGGAGAATTCAGGCTGGTGCCCAAGACTCAGCATGAAGATGATCCCATAAAAAGAAATTGCTCATATTTATCCAGTGAGTAGCCTAGCTGGGTATGGGATCATTCATCATTTAGCAACTGTGCCGGGAGCCCCTGCTGGGTGTGCAACCAGCTCTGGGTAAAAGAGAAAATCTACGTCTCCTTCTGTCTTCAGAGTAACAAAGCCATTTCCCAGTGAATCATAGATTATTAATTAAATTGCACGCTCTCCTGGGCTCTCTGGTTAATTCTTTCCCAAACCAGGCGGGGTGGAGGTGGGGACGAATTTGTTGCAGGATTGAAAGAAAGCAGAGGAGAGCAAAAAGGGGGACAAAAGGATTGGAAGGGGGAGAACAAAAAGCAAAGAAAAGAAGGCAGGAAGGCAGGATGTCAGGAAGGAAGTGGAGGAAAGAACAAGGAAGGGAGGAACGTGTACCTATTTGCCTCAAGGAAAGCAGGTAAATTTTCTAAGTCTTTAGCAAGTTTACATTTGTTAGTATTTTACAGTACATGCTATTTCAGGTATGTGATTTTTTGAGCCACAAAAAGATCTTGGGTTTTAAGTAAAATATTTTTATACAACTTTATAAATGAGGAAGCAGATTCTGGGAGGTTAGGGATTACTTAACCTTGGAGATAACCTAGAAGAACTGGAAAGACTAAAGTTTTGTTGCCCAGCAGATTTGGATTCAAATCTAGACCATCTGTGATTTATCAGCTGACCTTAGTCAAGTTACTTAGCATCTTGGAGCTTTGGTTTCCTTTCCTGTAAAATGAGGATCGTGACAGCTTCCCTTAGGGTTATTTTTGAGGATTCAATAGGATATTGCATGGCTGTACCAGTCCATTCTCACACTGCTATAAAGAAATACCTGATACTGCTGGGCGTGGTGGCAGGCGCCTGTAATCCCAGCATTTTGGGAGGCCGAGGCGGGCAGATCACGAGGTCAGAGTTCAAGAACAGCCTGACCAACACGGTGAAACCCCGTCTCTACTAAAAATACAAAAATTAGCCGGGCGTGGTGGCGCATGCCTCGAATCCCAGCTACTAGGAGGCTGAGGCAGGAGAATTGCTTGAACTCGGGGTAGAGATTGCAGTGAGCTGAGATCATGCCGTTGCACTCCAGCCTGGGCAACAGAGCAAGACTCTGTCTCAAAAAAAAGATATCTGATACTGGGTAATTTATAAAGAGGTTTAATTGGCTCATGGCTCTGCAGGCTGTACAGGAAGCATGGCTGGGGAGGCCTCAGGAAACTTACAATCATGGCAGAAGGCAAAAGGGAAGCAGGCCCACCTTACATGGCTGGAGCAGGAGGAAGAGAAAGAGACAGGAGGTGCTACACACTTTTACACAACCAGATCTCGTGATAACTCACTCACTATCACAAGAACTAGCAGAGGTGAGAGTCTTTATCAAAGGAGAAATCTGCCCCCATGGTCCAATCACTTCCCACCAGGCCCCATCTCCAACACTGGGGATTGCAATTGGACATGAGATTTGGGTGGGGACACACACCCAAACCGTATCAATGGCATACACAGAGGTCTTAGTAAATGCTAGCTATCTGGGTTTTTATATGATTCTTCTCATTACTACCACTACTATTACTAAAGTATTTGACAGTGCTAGTATTTATAATAGTACCTACAACAAATATTAGTCTCCCCTACACAGGCCCACATCCCCACTTCCCTAAGGTAACATAGCTAGTAATGTTACAGGCAGGCTGGCCGTGGTATTGACGTTAGTGCCAGCACTCCTCTACAGTATCTGGCTGCCCATCTCTCTCTTTAGCATCTTAAAATACAACTAGACCATATTGTATGCCTCCATGACTCTAAAATATTTTCCACTTCAAAATGATATTCAGGTCAGGTGCCGTGACTCACGCCTGTAACCTCAGCACTTTGGGAGGCTGAGGCGAGGGGATCGCTTGAGATCAGGAGTTTGAAACCAACCTGGGATATAAGGCAAAGATTCCATCTTTACTAAAAACACAAAAAAATTGCCAGGTGTGGTGGTGTGTGCCTGTGGTGCCAGCTACTCAGGAGGCTGAGGTAGGAAGACTGACACTTGAGCCTGGTGGGGCAGAGGCTGCAGTGAGCAGAGATGGGGTTACTGTACTCCAGCCTGGGTGACAGAGTGAGACCCTGTCTCAAAAAAAAAAAAAAGATATTCAGATATCTTAAGGTTAATTGTTCAGAATATTCTATTATCTCTACTGCTTGTGGAAGGACTTGTGTGCCATCTGTATTGTAGCCTAATATTCCAGGATATGATATGTCCTCTAATTAAGTTTGAATGTACAATCAATTCTGTACACACAACAAATTAAGAAGCCTAAAATAATGGGCAGAGTTTAATGTTGAAATTAATCTTAAAGCAAAGTTAATCAACACATAATCATCTTTGTGCTCCATAGTGAGTAGGTACAAATGAAAGCTATTTGTATAAATGAAAATAATCAGAAATATTTTCTGCAATCAAACCAAGCCACTTGCAGAGACTGCGAGGGAAGAGCAGTGACCCTGAAGGTGGGTGTGTAATAAAATTAGAGCTACCAGTGTGTCTAAATTGCTGGAGGAAGGGACTGGCCACTGAGTCCCTAAGACATTTATTACAATCCTTGGCAGTTGTAAATGTTCATTAATTGCTAGCTCCTCTTCCATACCCACTTTCTCTTCTTCTTTCCTTCCTTTCCCCGTTATTATTGTTATTATTACATTAATATCTTAGCCTTAATTAAAATGGCCCCAGGACCACTGACTCAGTTCCCAGGGCTGACAGTGAATATGCATTAGGAGTTAGGAGACACCTGTTCAGGCATCTAGGAAGAAGAAAACAACTCTGGGAAAAACAATTTTAGTATTTGTTAGAAAGTTCTAGTAACAAATGATACTTTCTCAGATAAGAAAAGCCATGAATAAAGGGCCAGACTATAGTCATTTTGAACAGTCTGAGGTCATACGAGTTAAGGGAACAGAGCAGCAAAAGTGGCAGCATGAAAAGGTGGCCATACGTATCATGGGGCCGTATTATGGGGTAATGACATGGATTAGATATTTTGCGGGACTGATGCCTAGCCCTCAGTAATCCCTTTGAGAATCCTTCCTGCCTCACACTACCTACTCATTAAAGAGAAGCAGAAAAAGCCAGTCTGTGGAGAGAGAAGTGGAAGAGCGATGCAGAGGGAAGCAGAGGGAAGAGTCTTTTGTGATCCCAGAGTGAGAAAAAAAGAAGAAACGGCTGATTTGGTTTCTGTGGGTTTTCCAACTCCTGGTTTAACCCCCTCCTGACATACGTTTTCCCTGATCAGGGGTTCTGTAAGATACTCATATCCATATCATTCATTTTCCTACTTTGTTTAAGCTAGCTCAAATGGATTTTTGTTACTCAGAACCAAAGAATCTTTGAGATTTTTTTTTTGAGATAGGGTCTTGATCTGTCACCCAGGATGGAGTGCAGTGGTGCAGTCATGGCTCACTGCAGCCTTGAGTTCCTGGGGCTCAGGTGATTCTCCCACTTCAGCCTCCCAAGTAGCTGGGACTACAAGCACACACCACCACGTCGGGCTAATTTTGTTTGTATTTTTTGTAAAGATGGAGTCTTGGTATGTTGCCCAGGCTGCTCTTGAACTCCTGGACTCGAGCAGTCTGTCTACCTTGGCCTTCCAAAGTGCTGGGATTATAGGTGTGAGCTACTGCACCTGGCCTAACCAAAAGAATCTCAACCAAAACACAATGCTTAATCAGACTGCTTTCTCAACACGTTTGACTAGAGGAGGAAGAATCTGGATAGTTTCGTTGGAAGGTAATCTTCCTCAAAATAGACTGCTGCTTCCTTCTTACAGGCAAAACCGTAAATAAGTTTACTTAATTATCTTTAAATCATTTTCCTCCTCTCCTTTCTGGCTTGGGGTAATTAGGCTGAATGGGAATGGGTGACTGTGGTGACAGCGGGCAGGGGCAGGATACAAACTGCTGCACTGCAGACTTTACATCTTGTGTGATGTTGTTTTCTCAGAACAGTAGCAACTGTGTCCAGGGCTTGGCATCTAAGGGTCAGTCTTCCCTTAGCTACCTCTGCTTCTGCAGACTTTTCAAGGGCTTCAGGAACCTACAGCCCCAGTTCTTATTGCAGGACCTGGATACCCTTCCCTTTCCCACCACCCCTGCCCTGGATTTTGAGTTGAGAACCACTCTTAGAGCTTCAAGTTAATGGGCTAGTAATATGGTTTGGCTCTGTGTCTTCACCCAAATATCATCTTGAATTGTACTCCCATAATTCCCATGTGTTGTGAGAGGGACCCAGTGGGAGATAATTTAAATCATGGGGGCAGTTTCCCAAATACTGTTCTTGTGGTAGTGAATAAGCCTCACGAGAGCTGATGCTTTTATCAGGGATTTCTGCTTTTGCGTCTTCCTCATTTTCTCTTGCCGCTACCATGTAAGAAGTGCCTTTCACCTCCCACCATGATTCTGTGGCCTCTTTAGCCATGTGGGACTGTAAGTCCAATTAAAACTCATTTTCTTTCCAGTCTGGGCTATAACTTTATCAGCAGCATGAAAACAGACTAATACGGTAAATTGGTACCAGTAGAGTGGGGCATTGCTGAAAAGATACCTGAAAATGTGGAAGCGACTTTGGAAGTGGATATCAGGCAGAGGTTGGAACAGTTTGAAGGGCTCAGAAGAAGACAGGAAAATGTGGGAAAGTTCGGATGTTCCTAGAGACTTGTTGAATGGCTTTGACAAAATTGCTGATAGTGATATGAACAATAAAGTTCAGGCTGAAGTGTTCTCAGACGAAGATGAGGAACTCTGGGAACTGAAGCAAAGGTGACTCTTGTTATGTTTTGGCAGACAGACTGGTGGCATTTTGCCCCTGCCCTGGAGATCTGTGGAACTTTGAACTTAAGATGATTTAGGATATCTGGCAGAAGGAATTTCTAAGCAGCAATGCATTCAGGAGGTGACTTGGGTGCTGTTAGAAGCATTCTGTCTTAAAGGGGAAACAAAGCATAAAAGTTTGGAAAATTTGCAGCCTGATGATGCAGCAGAAAAGATGAATCCAGTTTTTGAAGAGAAATCAAGCTGGCTGCAGAAATTTGCCTAAGTAATAAGGAGCCAGATGTTAATCCCCAAGACAATGGGGAAAATGTCTTCAGGACATGTCAGAGGTCTTCATGGCAGCCTCTCCCATCACAGACTCAGAAACCTAGGAGGAAAAACTGGTTTCATGGGCTGGGCCCAGGGCCCCGGTGCTGTGTGCAGTCTAGGGACTTGGTGCCCTGCATGCCAGCTGCTCCAGACATTGCTAAAAGGGACCAAGGTACAGCTCAGCCCCTGGTTTCAAAGGGTGCAAGCCCCAAACCTTGGCAACTTCCATTTGGTGTTGAGCTTGTGGGTGCACAGAAGTCAAAACTTGAGGATTAGAAACCTCCACCTAGATTTCAGAAGATGTAAGGAAATGCCTGGATGCCCAGGCAAAAGTTTGCTGCAGGGGCAGGGTCCTCATGGAGAACCTCTGCTAGGGCAGTACGAAAGGGAAATGTGGGGTCGGAGCCCTCACACAGAGTCCCTACAGGGGCACCGCCTAGTGGAGCTGTGAGAAGAGGGCTGCTGTCTTCCGACCCCAGAACGGTAGGTCCACTGACAGCTTGCACTGTTCACTTGGAAAAGCCACAAGCACTCAACAGTAGCCTAAGAAAGCAGCCAAAAGGGGCTGTACCCTGCAAAGCCACAGGGGTGGAGCTGCCCAAGACTATGGGAACCTACCTCTTGCATCAGTGTGACCTGTATGTGAGACATAGAATCAAAGGAGGTAATTTTGGAGCTTTAAAATTTGACTGCCCTGCTGGCTTTCAGACTTCCGTGGCCCCTGTAACCCCTTTGTTTTGGCCAATTTCTACCATTTGGAATGGGTGTATTTACTCAATACCTGTACCCCCATTGTATCTAGGAAGTAACTAACTTGCTTTTGATTTTGATTTTGCAAGCTCATAGGTGGAATGGACCTGCCTTGTCTCAGATGAAACTTTGGATTGTGGACTTTTGGGGTTAATGTTGAAATGGGTCAATACTTTGGGGACTGTTGAGAAGTCATAATTGGCTTTGAAATGTGAGGACATGACATTTGGAGGGGTCAGGGGTGGAATGATATGGTTTGGCTGTTCCCCAGCCAAATCTCGTCTTGAATTGTACTCCCATAATTCCCACATGTTGTGGGAGGGATCCAGTGGGAGATAATTTGAATCATGAGGGCAGTTTCCCCCATACTGTTCTCGTGGTAGTGAGTAAGTCTCATGAGAGCTGATGGTTTTATCAGGGATTTCTGCTTTTGCATCTTCCTCATTTTCTCTTGCTGCCATCATGTAAGAAGTGTCTTTCGCCTCCCACCATGATTCTGAGGCCTCCCCAGCCATGTGGAACTGGGAGTTCAATTAAACCTCTTTTTCTTCCCAGTCTTGGGTATGTCTTTATCAGCAGTGTGAAAATAGACTAATACATCTATCAAAAAAGACTATTGAGGGAAATGGAGAAATCATTTCTGGGGGGGTGGGGAGTAGGAGTTTTAATCTGTCACCGAAGCTGGAGTGCAGTGGTGCAATCTCAGCTCACTTCAACCTCCACCTCCTGGGTTCAAATGAGTCTCATGCCTCAGCCTTCCAAGTACCTGGGATTACAGGCATGTGCCACCACACTTGGGTAAGTTTTTTGTATTTTTAGTAAAGATGGGGTTTCACTATGTTGGCCAGGCTGGTCTTGAACTCCTGGCCTCATGTGATCTACCTGCCTCGGCTTCCCAAGTGCTGGGATTGTGGCAGGCCATTTCTCCCTGACAATCACACAGACAGGCCTGCATAGCACTCCAGTTACACAGACAAATTTCCACAGAGCTGCTTTAACATGAGAAAATAGTTAAACCTAGGGAAATTGGTGCCCAGACATCAAAGCTAGAAATGAAATATATGATCAGCAGGAGTCTTGCATGGGCTTCTCCCTTGTTGGAGCAAATCCAAATAATAGAGACAGCCTTACATTCCTAGTGCCAGGACCCGTCTCAGGTCGACGAAATCTGAGACGAGTCAAACTAACAGAGGCGGCTGTTCGAATAGATTTATTGGAGAGTCTAAGGCAGCTCTCCAGACCAAGCTGTAAAGGAGATATAGGAATAATCACTCTGGTACCACAGTAGAGAGCCTTGAAGGTACTAGGGCCCTCACAGCTTAATCAGACTTAGCAAGCATTTTCTTTGCCTCTGATCTTCTAGTTGAAACAAAATTAGTTATCAATAAACATAGGCGAATGCTATGTTACACATAGGCACACAACCCCAACTTATATAAACGATAAGAAAATTGTAAATGTCTGAGTCTCATCTGTCTGCACTGTGTAATGGATTTCTGAATGTGAAATGCTGGGACCACGCAGAATACTTTATATTTGAGAAGATCAGAAATTCTAGAAGAAAAACTTCTCTGGTCATCCAGCCAGTAAGCATTTGATAAACACTTGTTTGGGCCACAACACTGAACTGGGAGCAGCGAAAGACATGAGAGAGACACCAAAAGCATGGACCTCAGGGTGAGAACCTTTATGTTTTACCCATGCAGCCTTTATAAAGCACCCGTTATGTGTCAGACACTATTCTGGGCATTGGAATGAAGCAGTAAACCAGGATAGAGGAGGTCCCTTCTCCCATGAAGTTTCAATCCTAATGGAGATAATATAGGAGTTAAAAACGAATTATTTAGCTAGATAGTGAGGGTAAGAAGTCCTCGGTAAGTTTTTCCTTTTAATGAAAAGCAGCCCCAAAATCATTTTTGTTTCTCACAAAGAGTAGCCTGTGAAATTGAGCTGCAGACAGAGAAAGACAGACTAGAAGCTTGCACAGGTGAGTGCTGTCAGTTGTGCCAATAAGAAACGGGCTACCTGGGGCTAGGCCCGTCCAACATGGTGGCTCCATCTTCCCTTTTCCTTTCCTGCCATGTGTGCAGTAGGAAGCAGACAAGTGGTAAGCTTATTTGCGTAATAAGATTAGAGTGGAGTGGCCAGCATCCCCTTGAACTATGTAAACATTATACATGGTCCAACCACTCTGTGGGTGCTGTGTAAATCAGACACCACCTCAAGCCTGCCTATAAAATGCAGTGCATTCCAGTGCACTCTGCTGCAGGCTGCAAATCCCATTTGGGCACCTGTCACTCTCGAAAGAGAGAGAGAGCTGTTCTCCTTTCTTTCTTTCTCCTTTCTTTTCTTTCTCCTCTGCTCCTAAACCCACTTCTTGTGTCTGTGTCTTCAACTCCCTTGGCGTGAGACAATGAACCTTTGGTATTTACCCCAGACAATGATGCCACTTCAGAGAGAGATGAAAAACAAGCAAAAAATTAAGTTCATTTAAAAAATTACATATATTCCTATCTATCTCATTACTCTCTTTTATTTCCTTCCTTCTCTGAAAATTAGCCTACATATGAAGGAGAATGAAGGAAATAAAAGTAATGAGATAGAGTGGGGCTAGGGACTAGGGTTATTTTAAATCTGGGGCCAGGGAAGGGCCCTGAAGCCTGAATAATGAGGAGGAGGCCACCAGGGGGGAGTGTATTTTAGAATGGAGGCCCTGAGGAATGTCTGAGGATCATAAAGAAAATGGCAGCAGTATGATTAGAGAGCGAGAATGAAGTGAGGGAGGAGGGCAAGGGCCAGACCATCTGATCCTGTGGATCACGGAAGGAGTTGCTTTCATTCAAACCTAAGGACAAGCCTCTGCAGGGTTTTAAGCAAGAGAGTAATGCAAGCTGATTGAAACTGTAAAACCCCATGGCTGCTTTGAGGGGAATGGAGCAGCAGTGGAAGCTACCAGCAGGGAGCCTGGTTAGGACTGCACAGTCCAAACCAAGAGTAAAATTCTAAGTCCCCACTGACCATCTGAATGGACCCCTCCTCTTGGCCACAGGTATTCCAAAGTTGGTTCATGCCATGATGGGAGAGGGGGTCAGACATGCCTCATTTTACCCTCCTCTCTTTTGGAATTCAGGGAAAGCTGATCACCATTAACATCAACACAGGCCTCAAGTCTGATAAGAAACATTTATAATCTATTCTCTCTGAAGCCTGCTACCCAGAGTTTCATCTGCATAATAAAACTTTTCTTTCCACAACCCCTTATTATCATAACTCAGACATTCCTTTCTATTGATTCCAGGTCTTTGAATAATAACTTAACTCTTTCAACTGAATGCCAATCAGAAAATTTTGAAATCTACCTATAACCTGGAGGCCCCATCCCCATCCCTTCAAGTTGTCCCGTCTTCCCGAACCAAATCAATGTACATCTTACATGTATTTGATTGATGTTTCATGTCTCTCTAAAATGTATAGAACTAGGCTGTGGCCCAGTGTAGTGGTTCGAACCTGTAATCTCAGCACTTTGGGAGGCTGAGGCGGGAGGATCACTTGAGCTCAGGAGTTCGAGACCGGCCTAGGCAACATGGTGAAACCCCATCTCTACAAAAAACATAAAAATTAGCCAGGTGTGGTAGTGCACACCTGTAGTTCCAGCTACTCAGGAGGCTGAGGTGGGAAGATTGCTTGTGCCTGGCAGGTTGAGGCTACAGTGAGCCAATATCATACCACTGCACTTCACCCAGGGCAACAGAGAGAGACCCTGTCTGAAAAACAAACAAACAAACAAACAAACAAAAACTAGGCTGTGCCCAGACCAGCTTGGGTACATGTTCTCAGGATCTCTTGAGGACTATGTCACAGACCATATTGTCACTCCTATATGACTCAGAATAAATATCTTCAAATATTTTACAGAATTTGACTCTGTTGACAGCAGTAAATTCAGAGGAGGAAGTCTGGAGGCTAGGATGGGGTGGCGGCAGTGGGGATGGTGAGATGGAATCTTATTTAATATATAGTCTGAGGGGCCGGGACAGGTTTTTCCTGTGGGTGGGATGAGTGCAGAAAATGAAGATGACTCAGAACTGTGGCTTGAACAAATGCAGTCTCCAACTGAGACTGGGGGAAGGAGGTTTTGTTTTTGTTTTTGAGATAGGATTTCACACAATCTCCCAGGTTGGGGTACTGTGGCATGAGCTCTCACTACAGCCTTGAACCCCTAGGCTCAAGTAATCCTCCTGCTTCAACATCCCAAGTAGCTGTGATCACAGGCACATGCCAGCTAATGTTTTAGATTTTTGTAGAGATGTGGGGGTCTCACTATGTTGCCCAGGCTGGTCTCAAACTCCTGGGCTCAAGTGATTCTTCTGCCTCAGCCTCTCAAAAATGCTGGGATTACAAGCATGAGCCATTATGCCCAACCTGAAGGGGATGTTTTAATGGGAAATTGAAGAAGAGGCTTGGAAGAGAAAAATGAAGAATACCATATTGGACGCATTAAATTTGTAGTGCTTTATTATTCATTCAATTTGGTTGGACAAACAAATTATAAACAGGCAGAACAAAGTGAATATTATAAAAAGCATGGTATCCACAGAGGCCCCTTAAACTCTTACAATGAAGGATCCTGCAGCTCAAAGCTCCAACTTCAGCACTTATATGAATGAATGTGGACATGATCTTAACTCCTCAGATCTTATGTTCCTCACCTGTAAAATACAGATAGATAAAAATAGTATTCACTTCACAAGCCTGTGGTGAACGTTGAAAGAGATTCTGTATATAGAATACTTAGCACTGGCACATAGTAATATGTTAATATTCAATGAATATTAGCTGTTGGTATTCAATGAATATGAACTATTCGTAGTTGTATGCATTTCCTAAGACTGCTGTAACAGAATACCATCAACTGGGTGGCTTAAAATAACTAAGTTTATTGTTTCACAGGTCATTGGCAGAGTTGTGTTCTCTCTGAAATCTGTAGGGGAGAATCCTCCCTTGCCTCTTCTAGCCCCTTGGATTTGCTGGCACTCTTTGGGATTCCTTGACTTGTAGATGCATCACTGTAATCTCTGTCTCCCTTGTCATGTGGCTTTTTCTCCTTGTGTGTCTTTTTGTAATTTTTTTTTTAATTTTTGAGACAGAGTCTCACTCTGTCACCCAGGCTGGAGTGCAATGGCATGGTCTCGGCTCACTGCAACCTCTACCTCCTGAGTTCAAGTGATTCTCATACCTCAGCCTCCCAAGTAGCTGGAATTACAGGCATGTGCCACCACACCTGGCTAATTTTTCAGATTTATAGTAGAGACAGGGTTTCTCTGTGTTGGTCAGGCTGGTCTCGAACTCCCGACCTCAGGTGATCTGTCCACCTCAGCCTCCTGAAGTGCTGGGATTACAGGTGTGAGCCACCACACCCGGCTAACTCTCCTTGTGTGTCTTTGTGTCTTCACATGGTGTTCTATGTCTCTCTCCTCCTTTTATAATGACACAAATTATTTTAGAGTAAGATCCCATCCAACCATATGATGTCACTGTAACCAATTCCATCTGCAAGGACCCTATTTCCAAATAAGATCACATTCTGTGGTACTGGAAGGGAGGGACACGATTAGACACAAAGTAGTAGTATTAGTATTATCATGGATAATACTATTTCCATATCTTGGCAGAGGGCCCTGCCGAACAGAACCATTTACAACCAGTGTTTTCAATTCATGTAACAGCCTTTGTCCCTAATAAAGAACTTGATTGTATGTGGTTGGCATTTTAGCAGAAAGAAGATTGAGATGATCTGTTTATATTTAGAATTATGGAATTTTTAGTAGGTTTGTGGTGACCAGGATTCATTTAGTCCAATTACCTCATTTTATGATTCAGAAAACTGAAGCCTAGAAATGTGATGTGATTTGGCAGAGGTCACATAACTATATAGCACTCAAGCCAGTAGAGAAATCTCATCTTCTAAGGTTATTTCTTAAATAATATTTCCCCCATTATGCTTATTTCGTCTACAGTCAAATAACATCAAATTTCATTACCTTCATTCTTTCCTAATCACAACTCCCAACCATCTCGCCTGTCTAAAGTCCAAACATATCTTCAAGAGGAAACGTCAGACAAGAAGATTCAGGAATCAGGAGGGAAAAAAGAAGAGCACAAGATACCTCCCTCCTTCTTCAACTGGATTCAGAACACTTAGTGTTTACTTCCTATTTAACTCTGGAGTGGTTGTGCAGCAACTGAGAGAAGCTGAAAAATACGAAACTTGAGGCTGGGTGTGGTGGCTCATGCCTGCAATTCTAGCACTTAGGGAGGCCAAGGCAGGCAGATCTCTTGAGCCCTGAAGTTCGAGACCAGCCTGGACAACGTGGTGGAATCACATGTCTACAAAAACAAACAAACAAACAAACAAAAAACCTCTAAACAAATGTGACCAGTATTTGTGACTTTGTTTGTAGTTCCTGCAGCCTGGGAATGATGTTGTTTTAAGCAATTCATTTTTTATTTTTATTTTTTATTATTATTCTTATTTTTTGAAACAGTCTCACTCTGTCGTCCAGGCTGGAGTGCAGTGGTGTGATCTTGGCTCATTGCAGCCTTTGCCTCCTGGGTTCAAGTGATTCTCCTGAGGGACTATGTATGTTAACTTCTCTTCCCGGCTCTACAGGGGGCATGGTTTCAAAGGCAAGAACTTCCCAGCGCCATGCCTCCATCCACCTCCCCATCCGTGACCTAGAGTTCTTTGTCTAACTTTCCAGGGCTCCAGCTAGGTAAAATTCTACGTGAGCTTCCTTTGTTGAGAAAGCCCACCAAAAGTCGTGGAAGGAGGGGCTCTGTTGTGGGACCAAGCAACCAATCTTGGATCAGAGTCAAACATCAATCACTCCAGAGGAAGTTTGAAAGAACTCCTCTCATTGGACAAAAACATGAATGGGGCAGGAATAACTTCAAAGTTATAACCCCACTGCCCCTTACCTGTGTGGATTTCCCTCTCTGGGATCCCCTCCTACAACAGCATGAGACCTCTCTCTACTTCTCTCTCTCTGCCTAATAAATCACTCTCTGCAAAACTCTTTGGGTCTGATATTTACTTAACTGGTAAGGTCACTACCCCACCAGGGCGTCTTCCCCATTCCTGGGGCAAGGAAGCCCAAGAACCTTGGCACATCCAATGGAGAAAGTGAACTGAGCCCCATCCCATGACCCAGTTACACTCCTACCTCAGCCTCCTGAGTAGCTGGGACTACAGGTGCGCACTACCACACCCAGCTAATTTTTGTATTCTTAGTAATGACGGGTTTCGCTATGTTGGCCAGGCTGGCTTCAAACTCCTGACCTCAGGTAATCCACCCACCTTGGCATCCCAAAGTGCTGGGATTACAGGTGTGAGTTACTACACCTGGCTGGCAACTCATTTTTTTTTTTTTAAATTGTACTTTAGGTTCTGGGGTACATGTGCAGATCATGCAGTATTGTTGCACAGGTACATACGTGGCAAGGTGGTTTGCTGCCTTCATCCCCCATCACCTATATCTGGTATTTCTCCCCTCATTATCCCTCCCTATCCTCCCCACTCCCGCTGTCCCTCCCCTAGCCCCACCCCTACTAACTGCAGTGTGTGATGCTCCCCTCCCTGTGTCCATGTGCTCTAATTGTTCAACATTCATCTATGAGTGATAACATACGGTGTTTGGTTTTCTCTTCTTGTGTCAGTTTGCTGAGAATGATGGTTTCCAGATTCATCCATGTCCCTATGAAGGACACGTACTCATCATTTTTTATGGCTGCATAGTATTCCATGGTGTATATGTACTCTTTATCCACTCTATTGATGATGGACATTTGGGTTGGTTCCAGGTCTTTGCTATTGTAAATAGTGCTGCAATGAACATACTTGTGCATGTGTCTTTATAATAGAACAATTTATAATTCTTTGGGTATATACCCAGTAATGGAATTGCTGGGTCAAATGGTATTTCTATTTCTAGGTCCTTGAGGAATCGCCACACTGTCTTCCACAATGGT
This sequence comes from Sapajus apella, assembly GCF_009761245.1. Lineage (NCBI taxonomy): Eukaryota > Metazoa > Chordata > Mammalia > Primates > Cebidae > Sapajus > Sapajus apella. The sequence continues at coordinate 6,121,579 of NW_022437009.1, read as the reverse complement.
TGAACTAATTTACACTCCCACCAACAGTGTAAAAGTGTTCCTATTTCTCCACATCCTCTCCAGCATCTGTTGTCTCCAGATTTTTTAATGATCACCATTTTAACTGGTATAAGATGGTATCTCAGTGTGGTTTTGATTTGCATTTATCTAATGACCAGTGATGATGAGCATTTTTTCATATGTTTATTGGCCTCATATATGTCTTCTTTTGAAAAGTGTCTGTTCATATCCTTCGCCCACTTTTGAATGGGTTTGTTTGTTTTTTTCTTGTAAATCTGTTTTAGTTCTTTGTTAGATGAGTAGATTGCAAAAATTTTTTCCCATTCTGTCGGTTGCCAGTTTGCTTTAATGATTGTTTCCTTTGCTGTATGGAAGCTCTGAGTTTAATTAGATCCCATTTGTCTATTTTGGCTTTTGTTGCCATTGCTTTTGGTATTTTAGCCATGAAGTCCTTGCCTATGCCTATGTCCTGAATGGTTTTGCCTAGGTTTTCTTCTAGGGTTTTTATGGTGTTACTTATGTTTAGATCTTTAATCCATCTGGAGTTAGTTTTAGTGTAAGGTGTCAGAAAGGGGTCCAGTTTCTGCTTTCTGTACATGGCTAGCCAGTTTTCCCAACACCATTTATGAAACAGGGACTCCTTTCCCCATTGCTTGTTTTTGTCAGGTTTGTCAAAGATCAGATCATTGTAGACGTATAGTATTTCTTCTGAGGCCTCTGTTCTGTTTCATTGGTCTATATCTCTGTTTTGGTGCCAGTACCATGCTGTTTTGATTACTGTGGCCCTGTAGTATAGTTTGAAGTCAGGTAGTGTGATGCCTCCAGCTTTGTTCTTTTTGCTTAGGATTGTTTTGGCTATGTGGGCTCTCTTTTGGTTCTATATGAAGTTTGAAGTGGTTTTTTCTAGTTCTGTGAAGAAGGTTATTGGTAGCTTGATGAGGGTAGCATTGAGTAATCTATAAATTACTTTGGGCAGTATGGCCATTTTCACGATGTTGATTCTTCTCAACCATGAGCATGGAATGTTTCTCCATCTGTTTGTGTCCTCTCTTATTTCATTGAGCAGTGGTTTGTAGTTCTCCCTGAAGAGATCCTTTACATCCTTTGTTAGTTGTATTCCTAGTATTTTATTCTCTTTGTAGCAATTGTGAATGGCAGTTCATTCTTGATTTGGCTCTCTCTTTGTCTGTTATTGGTGTATAGAACTGCTTGTGATTTCTGCACATTGATTTTGTATCCTGAGACTTTGCTGAAGTTGCTTATCAGTTTCAGGAGATTTTGGGCTGAGAAGATAGGGTCTTGTAAATATACAATCATGTCACCTGCAAATAGAGACAGTTTGACTTTCTCCTTTCCTAATTGAATACACTTTATTTCTTTTTCTTGCCTGATTGCTCTGGCTAGAACTTCCAGTACTGTATTGAATAGGAGTGGTGAGAGAGGGCATCCTTGTCTAGTGCTGGATTTCAAAGGAAATGCTTCCAGTTTTTGCCCATTCAGTATGATACTGCCTGTAGGTTTGTCTTAAATAGCTTTTATTATTTTGAGATATGTTCTGTTGATACCTAGTTTATTGAGAGTTTTTAACATAAAGAGCTGTTGAATTTTGTTGAAGGCTTTCTCTGCATCTATTGAGATAATCATGTGGTTTTTGTCTTTGGTTCTGTTTATGTGGTGAATTACGTTTATAGACTTGCGTATGTTGAACCAGCCTTGTATCCCTGGGATGAAGCCTACTTACTTGATCATGGTGGGTAAGCTTTTTGAAGTGCTGTTGCAGTGGGTTTGCCAGTATGTTATTGAAGATTTTTGCATCTATGTTCATCATGGATATTGGCCTGAAGTTTTCTTTTTTTGTTGAGTCTCTGCCGGGTTTTGGTATCAGGATGATGTTGGTCTCATAAAATGATTTGGGAAGGATTCCCTCTTTTTGGATTGTTTGGAATAGTTTCAGAAGGAGTGGTACCAGCTCCTCTTTGTATGTCTGGTAGAATTTGTCTGTGAACCCATCTGGACCTGGGCTTTTTTAGTGCAACAAAACAAGTTGGCATTAGGATTTTTACCTTTGGAATGAACTGAAGGCTTAAATACCATATCAGTTAGGATGCTTTCAGCTGCAACTAACTTAATAGCTCAATAAAGTGGCTAAAACAGTAAGAGCTTTGTTATATCATATAATGAGAATATTAGAGTTAGAGAATTCAGGGTAGTTCAATAAGCCTGGAGTGTCTTCTCAGGAATTCTGTTGGCAGCAGCTCAAAGGATAATTGTATTAATCATGCTTTTATATTTGCTATATTTCTGATACTTTGACCTCTGGGGGCCTTGCAGATCCTTGAGAAACTGTCCTTCTCAGGGCTAGTCAATTCCTGGAGACCATAAACAACTTGCCCAGGAATGTGCCTTTCAGGTACAAACCAACCCATCCAGAACCCACACCCCAACCACCTCCTTTATGAGGCACTCACAGGGCTCTCACACTCTGGGCCACTATCTACCTGCCCTAATAACCCCAGGGTCAGGTACCAGCAACTAAGGGCAGTCCCTATGCCCCAGAGCCCACTGAAAGTATTGAAATTAGCTGATCCTAAGCCTGCTAACTCTGCCTCACTTATTCCGTCATGTGGAAACCACAATAAAGGCTCTTGCCCACACTCCCCTGCTTCCTTTCTCCTGACTAACCCTAGTGCTTTCTTATGTGACCCTACGTGGTGCTGTGTGTTTCCTCCTCTTGGAACTGTGAGCAACAAACTGTCTTTTCAATTGTAATAATTAACTGGTCTTTTGGCCTTACCATATCTCAATAATAATAAAACCTACATTTAAAAACATTAATATCTCCACATGATGAGTCCAAAAAGTGGAATGGGCTGGGGAAGGAACACCCTCCTTGAGCACAGAGGGAGGGTGAATGTCAGAACTGAATCCGAGTTCTGACAACACAGGAGCTGAGGGGACCTTGGATGTTGGATAGGCAGTTCCCACTCTCTGTCAGAAGCACTAATAAAATACAAATAAGAGAAAGGAACAAAACTGGGTCAATCTAATCAAAAAGGCTTTCTGGAATGCACGAGCCCCCAGCGAGACCTAAAAGTTCCAGATGGACTTGGTGTTGTGGAGCAAGATGGCAGTCAGGGCAAAGGAGAGACAGGAAGCAGATGAGTGCTACCTTGCCAACAATGGGAAACAGATGTGCTTAATGTGAATAGAGAGGTAGCCTTGGCCAGGAAAGTTTGTTTGAAGATTCTGGTCTGTCTTGACTTTAAATCACTTGCCTTTGGAATGGACGAGAACAGACATCTCATCAAGTGAACCAATCTGACTGCAAGGAGCACCCGAATCCATCTCCACTCAGAAATCCTGGTTACAGTTGCTACAAGATGTATTTGACAGGGAACAGTGGGTCATAAGATCTGTTTCTGCCTCCTTCCTGTGACTCACTGGATGACTCAAGGTGAATCTTTCCCCATCTCTGAATATCTGGCCCCCATCCATGAAGAATGGAAGATCATATCAGTATATCCCTTCTGCAAGGTTGGACCCCCCTGCAGTGACTATGCAAAGACCACCAGACTGCCCTCTCTGCCAGCTCACTGTTCAGCCTTTCTGGCTCTTTCTCCCGCCTTCCACATCCTTTTTGCAAATAGAATTGCTCCAAAGCAACCCAGGCATATGTCCTGGGGACAGCCCTTCGAGCTACCTCTGAGCTGTGGGGAGCAGGCCTGAGATTGCTTGCTATCAGCAACTCCTGTCTGCAGGATAAAGAAAGTGAACCTGAGTGTAGGCTCCCATGGGCTGGGGCATTTTCATTCTGCAGCAGGTCAGCTTCCATTCCACTAGGGGGCTTTAAATGTTAATAGGCATTTCTTTCCAGGTGCCCTTCTCCTTTCTCTACAGTGCACCAGTCCATGTGGGACCTTCCATTGGTGTCCTATAGAGAGACTATTACTCTTCTCATTGTTTTCCTTACAAATTAGTTTCTGGATTTAATGGCTTTGGTTGCTAGCAGATTTTGGAAATTGGGGCAGAGGGTGGAGTGGGGTGATCTGCAGAGCCTGTTATGGGCACTGGGTTATTGGCTGCTTGGGATTTAGGTGGAATTAACTCTCACCTGTTTCTTGGGGAATTTTAGGATGGGGGTGGACCTCCTTTTCCCCTAGAAAGAATTGCGTTTGTTGTTATTGCACGTTTAAGAAACTTCTAGAAATCGTAGCACTGGAATACAATAGATACAGAATGCAGGTTCTTAATGGGATGTGGGGGAGTGTTGCTTAGTTGTGGGAAGATTTGTAATAATAGGATTAGGGATTGAGCATTACCTGAGGACTGTTTTATTAATGCGACAGAGCATAAAGTTAAAAAAAAAAGAAAAAAGAAAATCCAAGGGTGTTTTAGCATCAGAAGCGCTGGAACCAGAGTGACTCCATGTTGAAAAGGGACTGTGTAAAATGAAGCTGAGACCTGCTGGGCTGCACTCCCAGGAGGTTAGGCATTCTTAGTCACAGGATGGTTACAGTTAAGGGAACAGGTTAATAATGTTTACCAAACAGACCCAGGACTTCACGGACCCAAGAAATGTCTTGTCTTCCTGATATCTTAAGCACAAAAGCATTATTAGTTTAGGAATAAATTTTGCTTTAAAGAGGGTAATATAGATTCTTGCAAAAGTCAGTAGCTACACAAAGATTAACAATCCTTTGCCATGAGCCCATGTAATAGGCCACATCCCCCTCATGATTTTTGCCTTGTTATCTCATTTATAAACAGGCATTGGACCTAAGGTGGGCGCCTTCCTCTTCCTGCTTTTGGAAATGCCCTGCTCTGTCCATGGAGCAACCAGTCTTTCATTCCCTGACTGTCTTAATAAACTTGCTTTCACTTTACTCTGTGGACTCACCTGGTATTCCTTCTTGGGCAAGATCTTCTTTCCAGGTGCCCTTCTCCTTTCTCTGCAGTGCACCAGTCCCTGTGGGACCTTCCACTGGAGTCCTACAGAGAGACTATTACTCTTCTCATTGTTTTCCTTACAGATTAGTTTCTGGATTTAATGGCTTTGGTTGCTGAGCAGATTTTGGAAATTGGGGCAGAGGGGTCTGGATTGGGACCCCTCTCCTATAACACTAGTGCTAGGAATATGGGCACAAGGATGTGCAGGGTGAGTGGACAAAGGTGAGAAACACTGTTCTAGGAGGACAGGGTGGCATGGGGTGAGCACCCGAGGAAGTAACAGGGTCTGTGAAAAATTGGTGGGAGCTGGTAATCTGAGTGATTCATCTATGAGTTTAGAATGGGTTAGTCATTTCTGCAGTGGGCTGGGACCAAGAGGTGCCCATCCGGCTGGAAACTGCTGCTGAGTGGGAGTTCCCACAAGGGGTTGGAGCTTCAAAATAGGAAGATGGAAATGAACAGCCAAATGAGCAGCAAGAAAAACAGCTACCCTTAAAAGAGGAATTTGGGGATCAGAGAAATTATGCCAAGGAGATGGTACCATTAATCTCCTGATTCAGACAGAAGCCTTTGGGGAGATGCTTTGTAATAAAAACCAGACCAGAAAGTAGGCAAATGGTTCTTTAGCATAATAAGGCCAGGATAATTACTTCCTTAAGAGTAGGGTCAAAGCTGTGTTAATGGGAAGAATATGCACACTTTACATATCCTAGACTGCAGTCTTCCTAAGAAAATGAATTGCAAAGGGGTGTTTGCTTTTAGGTCATTCAGGGAAAGCAGACTGCAGCATTTGCTCATGGAGAGGAGCTGAAATGGAGCTGAAACATCCATTTCTGCTCATCATGCCTCCCCTCATATGTGTTACATTCAAAGTTCTCAGCTGATTACTAGAACCCTGGATGGAGGAAGACCATACCGACACCCACCTGAGGAAATGGCAGGACCCAGAAGAGAGTGGGCTGAAGTTCGCCTCACCCTATAGGAGAGGAAGAATATCCCGACTGAGGAAGGACTTAAAGGGAGGAGTGTGGAGGGGAAGGAGTGGGACGAGGAAGGGAGTTAGAGAACGGGGAACATTCTGCCTTCCCTCATGTGCAGATAATGGTAGCTATCCTTTATTTGAGGAACTACTCTGTTCTAAGCTCCTTTACCTGGATGGTCTTGTTTCCTCACAATAATACTAAGAGAAGGCACTATTTTCTATCTTTGTTTTATAGATGAGGAACCAAAGGATTAAAACAGGGGTGTCCAATCATTTGGCTTCCCTGGGCCACACTGGAAGAAGAATTGTCTTAGGCCACACACTAACGATAGCAGATGAGCTAAAAAAAAAAAAAATCGCAGAATGTCTCATAATGTTTTAAGAAAGTTTATGAATTTGTGTTGGCATAATTTCTCTGATCCCCAAATTCCTCCACATTCAAAGCCATCCTGGGCCGCAAATGGCCCATGGGCTGCAGGTTGGACAAGCTTGAATTCAAAGTTCATGTGACTTGCCCAAGATCATTCCCTAGACAGCGGTGGAACTAGGGTCTGTCTGAGGCAGTGTGGCTCTAGAACTCAGTCTCTGAAACCACACACTGCACTGGTACAGAAATGGAAGCTAAATGGTCACAACCTTCAGTGCTCCAGGTCTTTCTAGCTTTGGAGAACTTTGATAAATGCTTCAAATGCCATAAGAGATATGCCTATAGAGTGTGTTTGCCCAGAACAGAGGTGTAAAAATGAAAAAATAAGGCAAAAATAAATAAAATTACTATACAGTCTGGTGAAGACTGGCCAGGCTGTGTTAGGAAAGAAGAGAGTCCATGATCAGGGGTCACCTGACATACCCCAGGCAACAGCTTTGATTACCCCGGCAGAGAGGATGACCAAATGACAAGCAATTTGCCTGCTATTTGGAGATTTGGAGGAAGTAGGAACCTGTCACATGTATTATAAGGTTGGAACTCCGGTGGTTGTGCCAGTCTGCCATATCACGTGGCAGCAAATGAGGCTTATCTCCAATAGAGGCTCAGGACAGAAAAAAATCACAGAAGAGCTGAACCCACCTTAACCCCCACTGTAGGAAATAGGAATAAATAAAAGGTTCCGCTTCAAAGCTTTCCTCTCAGTTCATTATGAATAAATAATAGTTTCTTCAAAGGTTAATTTACTTTAAAGCTTTTGCTAATAATCTTAAAGTAGCTGTTAATCATAATAAAGAAATAGGTGCATCCTGTGTCCTTTGTTCTTACACTTTAACCTAGATATTTGCCCTGACATGCCTGGACAAACCCAGGCAAATCTTAGGTCAAAGCTTATTCCCCTTCCTTATTTGGAAATGTCATAGAGTCTCTAAGCATTCCTCAAGTTAATTCCTCTTTTCCTTTGTCCTCTGCCTTTACTTCTTTAGAAAATTTACAAGTTTTAGCCAATTGGGTCAAGCATAGACTGTGAGGTCCCATTCTGGCCAATGGAAACTGGACACGGCAGTAGGGCGATTGTGTCAGGTTATGAAAGTTATAAATGTCCCTGTCTCCTTTGTTCAGGTGTGCTCTCATGGCAAGACTGTTGGAGAGTTGCACCCTTCCTGTAGGAAGTAAAACTAGCCTTGCTGAGTCATCCATTGTCTGTGTGTAGATTTTTTCCTGATGTTATAAACCTGCTTCCAACACCCACCCACCTGTCAGTGCTCTTCCGGCAAGTGCATGTGATGGAAACATGCCTGGGCTCAGGCAGGCCTTCCAGAGAACAGAGACACAGACACTGGAGGAGGGCAATGAAGGGCCTCTGATCAATCGTTCAATATGCTGTTACTGGTGGCAAATCCATATGAATCTGTAATTCTTGCCTCCTCAGAAAAAAAAAGTACAAAAAATTAGCTGGGCATGGTGGCACGTGCCTGTAATCCCAGCTACTCAGGAGGCTGAGGCAGGAGAATTGCCTGAACCCAGGAGGCGGAGGTTGCGGTGAGCCGAGATCGCGCCGTTGCACTCCAGCCTGGGTAACAAGAGCGAAACTCTGTCTCAAAAAAAAAAAGAGAATTCGACTGAGGGGCATAAGGCAGAGTAAGAGACCAAGGGAAGTTTTAGAGCAGGAGTGAAAATTTATTAAACAGCTTTAGAGCAGGAACGAAAGGAAGTAAAGTACACTTGGAAGAAGGCCAAGCAGGCAGCTTAAAAGATCCAGCGCATGGCTTGACCTTTGACTTGAGATTTTATATGTTGGCATATTTTGGGGTCTTGAGTCCCTTCTCCCCTGATTCTTCCCTTGGGGTGGGCTGTCCAAAGTGGCCTGCCAGCACTTGGGAGGGGCCACATGCACAGTATGTTTACTGCAGTTGTGCACATGCTCACTTGAGGCATTCTTCTGTTGCCAGAAATGGTTCTAGAAGGTCACATCCCAGTTAAACTCTGCCATTTTGCCCCTTAGTACAGATGCTTGAGTCCAACTTGCCCAACTCCTGAGATCTTATTGGGAAGCTGCTGATCACCAGTTTCAGGTGTTTTCTATCTATTGGGAGACTGCCTTTCCCTGGCACTGGCTGCAACCAATTATTGTTTTAGAGAAACAGTGTAACAACCACCTGACCATCACCTGATGGTTGCCTGATGTTTCTGGTTGGGGGGTCCCTCTCCTGACACGCTCGCATCTGACTGGTTACCTACTGTAACGTGTTGACCTAAAAGGAAGAAGCTGAGGCAAAATTCATACAAGTTGAGAGTTTATTTGGTCAAGCTTGAGGATTGTAACCTGGCAGCAGAGATTCAAGTTGCCGTGAACATACACTCAAACTAGTGGTAGTTACAAGTAGGTTTCTAAAGGAAAAGAAGAGGCAGTTCGTAAGTTGTTAATTCTTGGTAAACAACTTAGGAACTGTCTCTTCTTTATTGATTGATTGATTGATTGATTGGCTATGTGTCATTCGTTGCATCACAAATTCCATTCCTTTAAATGGAATTTGTGATACAAAGAACACAAAAACATGAAGGTAATTGGTGAAGTAGCTAGTCAGGAACAAAATGCCTTTAAACAGTTGCCCCCAGGCAGGCATAGGTGTGTGGGTACCCTCCTCACCTAACCCCATTCCCATACTCATGTCTCTCTGCACCAGATACATTTTGTAGACCTCATATACCTCAGACTGCTCTGAGCTATTTTTCTTTTCTCAATTCAATCAGCAAATGTCACTGAACAAGTACTATGAGTCAGGCATGGTGTTAGGTGGTGAGGATAGAACGCCTGGTTTATGCCTTCAAGGTTTTAACAGTATTGCACACCAAAAATAAAACACTAAGCTCTCAACTGGCTGATGGACCCTCCCTTCAGCCAAGGGTATTCCAAAATTAACCTGAAAAACTATTCGGGCCATGATGGGAGGTGGAGGACATGCCTCATTGTACCCTCCTCCTGTTGGAGTTCAGGCACAGCTGACCAGCATTAAAATTAAAACAGAGATCTAAAGATTAATAAAACAGACTCTTTAAGTACGATAGGAAACATTTACAACCTCTTCTCTGAAGCCTGCCACCTGGAGGCTTCATCTGCATAACTGTGGTCTCCACAACTCCTTATCTTAACCCAGATATTTCTTTTATTGATTCCAGGTCTTTATATAAACTCTTTCAACCAATTGCCAGAAAACCTTTGAATCTACCTATGACCTGAACGTGGGCCCCTGCCCTGTCTCACCTTCCTGAACTGAATCAATGTACAGCTTACATGTATTGATTGATGTCTGATGTCCCCTTAAAATGTATAAAACCAAGCTGTAGCCCGACCATCTTGGGCACATGTTCTCAGGATCTCCTCAGGCCGCATCTTGGACCATTATGGCTCACTCATATTTGGCTCAGAATATATCTCTTAAAATATTTTACAGAGTTTGTCAACAGCATAGATAGGTAAATAATAAAGCAAAATATAATTGCATGTGGAAAGTGGGAGCGAGCCCAGTGTGCTAGCTTGGGGTGAGGTGAAGTCAGACATACACTCCTGGAAAGGAAGACATCCCAACTGACACCTGAAGGTGAATAGGAGCGAGGCAGTCTCAGTGGGAGGGTTGGTGACTGGGGTGGCAAACTTCCAGGTAGAGCAAACAGTTTGTATAAAGGCCCACAGTTGAGACAGATCTTGGTGGGGAGCCTAGTTCGTTCTGGTCGAAAGCAGATGTCAGGAGCAGTGAGCCAAAGCAACATCATGAATAGTCTTGTAGACCCTTTGAAGGAGTGTCAGGCTGGGAGCAGTGCTCATGCCTGTGGTCCCAGCACTTTGGGAGGCTGAGGCAGGAGAATCATTTGAGTCCAGGAGTTTGAGACCACTCTGGGAAACATAATGAGATCCTGTCTCTACAAAACATTTTTAAAAGTTAGCAGGGCATGGTGGCATGTGCCTGTGGTTCCAGAAATTTGGGAGGCTGTCCAGCCTGGGCAACAGAGAGCAAAACCCTGTCTCAAAAAAAAGGAGTGTGGGCTTTGTCCTGGGGTAAGGGACAGGCACTGAAAATTCTCAACAGCAGGAGGAATGGCATCAGATCTGTACTGAGATCACTCTGGCTAAGGTGTGGAGGATAGCGGGAGGGAGACCAGTTAGGGAACTACTGAAGTTTTCCAGGTAAAAGATGATAGTGGCCTTCAGGACTGTGTAGGATATTTCAAGCCCAGGGGAGAAATCTGTGGGTGTGGTTTAAAGGCAGGTTTTCCTTTGCCAGAGGCCAGGGGCCAGGGCACAATCCAGCAGTGCCAGTGTGGGCAGCTGCAGAGGGTAAAACCAAATAACTCAGGGCTACAGGTGCCTACAGTGAGTGAGGAGATTTGGAGGATGGTTCTGGAAGAGACCAGAAATTCCATTAGATGTAGAGAGGTGTCAGATAGATATTCTTGGGCTAAAGCCTAAGTCACTTAGTGTGCCATCCAACCAGACAGGAAGTACAGGCGGATCCATAGGATGGGAATTGACTTTCCTGCAGGATCACCTAAGGGAGTCTAAGAGCCATGGAACTGAAGGCATGGTGATTTCAGGAAATTCCAGGGACAATAATTTCTCCGGTTCTTTATTCAGTTTTCTTCTAACTTAATAATTTCTCTAGATTTGTCCTTTTTCACCTCAGTTTGGTTTTTTGTTTTCTGTAAAGATTAGTGGTAAAACTCAAGATGCAAATGTTATTCTTGTTTAGAGAAACCTGGTAGGAATTAAATTGGGAAGACTGTATCCTGCTGGGTGTGGGTTTTGTGGAGGGAGGAGTCTGATAGAAGTTGATGACAGCTGGAAAAAAGAAAACAAATTAATTAGCAGGCCTGAGGAAGAAGGATTATGTTGTTTTAACATATGTCTACAACTTCTTAGGCACTGTTTCCTCCAAAAGTATAACCCTCATCCTAATAACTTCATTTGCCTAATGTGTAGCAAGGCAATATGCTGAGATACTAGGCACTGCAGCAGAGAAAGAGTTTAATAATCGTAGGGCAGCTGAATGAGCAGACAGGAGGAAATCTCAAATCTGCCTCCCAATTTGGAGCTGAAATTTGGAGCTGGGGATTTTGAGGGGTTTGGAGTGGGCCAAGGTGTAGGAATCACTGACAGGTTAAAGAGTGCAGGGTGAAGTCATGGGTTAGGCAGATGAAGAAACTGCATTCTCATTCTGTTTTGGTTCCTCTCTGTGGCGGGGGGGGTGTCTTCAAACTGGTTGGTTTCAGGATTTCCACTGGAATTCAGGATCCAAAGAACATCTTAAACAATTCTTAAACAAAAGCCTTATGATTTCAAGGTCAGAAATCCTGCCTATGGGAACAAGGGGGTTGAGAGTGGTCAGTATCTAGTGTTACCTGACTTTCAGTTATAAGGATGTGGGCCAAAGTGCAGCCTGATTAATAATTTTTTTTTTTTTTTTTTTGAGATGGAGTCTCACTCTGTTGCGCAGGCTGGAGTGCAATGGCACACTCTCGGCTCACCGCAACTTCTGCCTCCCAGATTTAAGTGATTCTCCTGCCTCAGTCTCCTGAGTAGCTGGGATAACAGGCACGCAGCACCAGGCCTGGCTAATTTTTTTTTGTATTTTTAGTGGAGATGGGGTTTCACCATATTGTTCAGGCTGGTCTCGAACTCCTGACCTTCTGATCTGCCTGCCTTGGCCTCCCAAAGTGCTAGGATTACAGATGTGAGCCACCATGCCGAGCAATACTTAATTACAGCTATATTTCTACTCAGGACCTGGCATGTGACTCCTGTGAACCGTGTGAAGACGGTTTCAAAGTGGAGTGTAATTCCTGTCACCTTGAATGTGCACCAGCCTGAGTAATTTGCTTCTAATGACTAGAAGGTGTGAGATGGTCTGGGGCTATTGAGGCTACATCATAGCAGGCATTGATGCTTCTGCCCTGCTGCCTCCTGGACTGTTCACTCAGGGACAAGCCAACTGCCATGTCATGAGGACACTCAAGCAGCTCCACAGAGAGACACTCATCGACAGTAACCAACTTGACATGACCATGTAAGTGAGCCACCTTGGAAGTAGGCATACCGGCAGTCTTCCAGCTGAGGTCCCAGGGGTTCCTGCTGGGTTTTGTCTAAATTCATAACATGCAACAACTGTGGAGTAATAATTATTTTAATCCACTCAGTCATGGGGCAATTTGTTACATAGTGATAGATAATTAATACAGAAATACAGATAGATCTGGACTAAGAGGTGACTGTAAATGTTTAACTGAAGAGAAAACCTTTTATTCCCTTATAGTGGACTTTTCCACATCAAAGCTTCATCCATGTATTTACTCACACATGCATCCATGCATCCTTCTATCCATCCATCCATTTTCCACCCTCCCATCCTTGCATTAACACACCAAACTACCCAGCTGCCAAACTAACCATCCGTCCGTCCTTCCGTCCGTCCGTCCGTCCGTCCATCCGTCTGTCCGTCCGTCCATCCGTCCATCCATCCATCCAACAAATGCTCCATGAGAGCAAGAACTCTGTCTTCCTTATTCATTTTTATGTCTGCAATGTCCAGAGCAATGCATTGCACCTAGCACTCAACATACATTTGTTAAATGAATGGGTAATTAATGTTTTTCCAATCTTCAGAGAGTTCTCAGTGTAACAGTAACAGATAAGAATATCAATAATTGGAACTCAAAGAATGCTGTAGTAGAGATGGATGTGGGTATCCAGAGGACAGAGGAAAGGCATGTGATTCAGGGCTACAGGGGTACAGTGAAGTCAAGAAAGATCCGATGTTCAAGCTGAGTTTTAAAGGATAAACAGAGTTGTCCAGGAATTTGGGGCAGGGCTGGCCTGAGAACATAAGGAGTATATGGAGAGTGGCTGCATCGTAGGTGCCTGGAATTCATTATTCTCTTTATTTGAAAGAGTGTGGGGGGGTCAGAAGACACAGGTGTAAGGAAGCTGCATGACCCGGCCTCAGGAGCAGCAAGAACATCTTCAGGGTAGTTCTGCACCTTTAAGGAAATCCAGTCCCCCTTTAGGCACCTCCACTCGACCCAACACCACCAGGCTTATTCTCATCCTCACTCATCTTTTCTCTATGTTACTTTTTAATTTCTATAATCTTGGTCTGCTCATACTTTGGTTCATTTTATCTGCCTGTCTGGTTAACACATAATTACATTTTAAGACTCAGGTCAAGAATCAAATCATCTCTTTGATGCTGAATTTTTGAGATCAGTCTGCCCCCTGGTAGACTGGACCTACTCTTACAGCCCCATCCTTGCCTTTCATCCTGCTGGCTTCAACACCTGCTGCTGATGGACTCATGCTCTTGGCTTTCCCAGTTGGAATTCTCCAGAGAGAGAATCTGATTGCTTGGTCTTACCTAGCTATGGGTTACTAGTGTACCTGAAGTCTGGCTGCCTTCAGGACAGATGCCTGTCCTTGATCCAGTCAGCTGTGGCACAGGGAGATGGGCAAGGATATGAGGTACAAAATGGCCCCCTAGGGCCACCTGTGCAGTAGTCTGACTGCAGGAAAATCCCCTGACGAGGGGCTGTGAGCTATAGGAGGACAATGGCAAGCACAAGGTTTTGGATCTTGTAGCAGACAGCTTTTGGTGCCCGACATCACATCCCCTTGGCCTGCCTCTGGCTTTAGTTGCTGCAGTGGTGGAGGTTCTGTGCAAGCTCAAGCCAGCTGTTCAATGAGAGGTTTCACTTCCAGCATGCTCCACCTTCTGCCCCTGGGAGTCTCTCAGGCCACAGGGCTTCACTTGAAGAGGGTCGATGGCTGACATACTCCAGGTTAACCGCATGCAGTGGGGGCTGGAGTGGCGGGTCACTGTTCTAGACTCCCACCTTTCAGGTGGACAGCCCCGGAAGTGACTCAGGAAGCATCTCTAGGTCTTTGCAGAGCTGAGTCCCTGTTGCCTTCCACAGTGGTGTCCCTGTTGTGCCACACACTGGCATCGTCTCTTTGTCTCTGTTTCTGCTCCCTCACTCTGGGGACAACCCAGACAACCCCATGAATGATCTACATCCAGGTCTTAATCTTAGATTCTGTAACTCAGGGGATCCAACTAAGATTTATTCTGAAGGCAAGAGGGAGACCTGGAAGCCTTTTTTTTTTTTTTCCCACTTTCTGATAATAATCCTATAATGAACTCTACGCATTCTGCTGGGTGGAGAGGATGTAAGCACAATATGTCGCAGTCCCTGGACTCAAGGAGCTTATGACCTCCTCCTCCTTCTCCTGTAAACTTTTCAAAGTGTTTTTATTTCCATTATCTCATTTGGCCTTCTCAGCGACCTTTCCAGGAAAGCAGTGCAAACATCATTATCCCCACCTTACAGAAAAAGCGAAGAGACATAGAAAGGTCAAAGCAGTTTCCAAGGTCACGCAGCTGGTGAGTGGCCTTTTAGGCAATTAAAATCTTTGGCTGACTCTATGAATTATCTTAGTTACCCTGAGAAAGCAGTGTTAAAAGGAACACACTGGCTGTAATTTAATTATTCACTTGCCTTCATTATTTTTTCTTTGTGTTCTCTGTTTCTCCTCCACTTTCCAAATATTGTACTGGCTTTTAATCAGTGCTATATAATTTCTTCTGTGAAACTAGGTCAATGTACAATATGTTAACATAGCTTTCCTTTTACAGTTTAAACAAAATTCTTGCAAAACTGAAACTTAAGGGGAAAAATCCCTTTGACTGCAACTGCATAAGTCTTACCCCTGATGTGATGGGATTTGCATTTTAGAATGACCAGTGTGGAGGGCGGCATGGAGGAGAGCCTGGAAGGGCACAATTACTTTCCCTCCCAAGGTGCTTCAACCCCTCTCCACAGCTTTAAATAACATCTTTAGGCTGCTGACTCACACTGTCTTATCTCCAGCCCCAACTTCTCTTCTGAGCTCCAGATTGGCATATCCAGCCCCCTAATTGACATCTCTACTTAGATGTCTCACAGGCACTGAAACTTAGCAAGTCCAGAATGAACTCGATTTTCACTCTTTCCCCAAATTGTTTCTCTCCCAGTGTTTCCTCTCTTGGTAAGTGGCTCCACTATACCCAGTTGTTCAAGCTAGAAACCTACAAGCTGTTCTTGAACTTTTCTCTCTTACCCTCCGTATCCAATCAATTAGCAAGTCTGGCAACTGACACCTTCCAAATATGTCTCAGATCTGTTGACTTCACCCCATTCTGGCCACTGTACCACTCAAGCCATCGTCATCCTCTGTCTGAGCTATGGTAGTATCCTCCTAACAGTTCTCTCTCTTTCCTTCCACTCTTGCTTTATTTTGAGGCGGAGGTGGTGGTGAAGGGAGAAATTTTCCTTCCTGTTGCCTTTGTGTTTCCATGTGGAGGCGCCACCATCAGATGAACAGTCCCGGCCACCCTCGATGATCTGAGTGGCAAGTTTAGGAGAGGGAATTAGCACGAATTGCTTATCTACTTGCCTTCTCTAACCACGGGAAGTACCTGCCTCAGGAAGGCTGTATTAGTTTTCTAATGCTGTGCAACAAATGACAAAAAAAAAAATCAGCAGCTGAAAATAACATGCAAATACTGTTGCACAGTTTCTGTGTCAAGAGTCTGGGCATGGCTTAGCTGAACCCTCTGTGCAGGGTCTCCTAAAGCTATAATCATGTGTCAGCCAGACTGCGTGATCATCTGGAAACTTGACAAGGGAAGAATTAGCATTTTTTTTTGTTGTTCATTCAGGTTGATGGCAGAATTCATTGATTCGAGGTTGTGTGACTGAGAGCCTGCCTTTGCCAGCTGGTGGCTGGGGGTCTGCCTTAGGTCCCTTCTGCAGTTCCTTGCCATGGGCTTCCTCAACGTGGCTGCTTACTTCATCAAGCCAGCAAGATGAATCTCTTGATCCACCCTGCCATGGCAGTCTTACTTAAGGTAATGCAACCGTGGGAATGACACACCCTCACCTTTGCCATATAATATAATTTAAGAGAGTGACAGCCCATCATTTTTGCCACATTCCTTTGGTTAGAAGCGTTCATAGGGAAGGAATTACACGAAAGCATGGACACCAGGGGAGAGTGTCAGGAAGGGGATGACAGCAACAGTCTCAAATGCTGTAGAGATTTCAGGGGGGTGAAGAGTCCGTGTACTTGGCAACTGGGAGGTCAGAAGTGATTTTAACAGGGGCAGTTCCAGTGGAATATGGGACAGAGAGTGAAGGGGAAGGAAGGCAGCAAGTGTAGACTTATTCTGCACAAAGTTTGGTTGTGAAGAAGAGGGGCTAGTACAAAAGAGATGCAGAAGCCGTTTTCAGTCACACACCTTTGGAGTCCAAATTTCTTCCAGGGATACCGTGAGTAACCCAATAATATCTAATAACACGTTTTTTCTAGTTAACTACTAGACTCGATTATGTTGCATAAAATTTAGATTCTGTGATGAAATGGTGAGCCTGAAGTTCTGAGATAGTAATTGTGGAGAAAAAGAGAGGGCTGTGGAAAAATGTTTTAACAATAGAAGATAGTTGAGCAAGGCCGAGGGAAAGAATCAACAGAAAGAGAAGGGTGGAGATCGCACACTGAGAATGACTGATACAGCCACGTCCTTGAGGAGGGGGAGGTAGGAGATGGGAATCTAGGGTAGAAGTGGCAGGACTGGCCTTGGACAGGTGGAGGGACATTGCTTTCACTGAGGCCAGAGGGAAAGTGGTGAAGATGGAAATGAAGAAAAGGAAGGTTGCATGAGTGTCATGCAGGAGGTGGAGGTAGTCAGTCCAATTCTCGTGGCCTCTGTGTTCTCTGCTGAGGAGGAGGTGAGGTTGCTGGCTAAGTCTGAGAGCAAGGTGACAACAGGAGGAAGAGGGCACATTTGTCTGATCATGGTTCCTGGCTTCTTTACAACACTGCCATCGATTCACAGGCTCTGTTCAAGTTTCACTGATTGTTCCAGTAATGTTTATTATACAGCAAAAGGATTCAATTTAGGATTACGCATTGCATTATTTGTCATGTCTCTTTACTCTCTTTTAATCTGGAAGCGTTCCCTCAATCTTTCCTTTGAAAATTATAGGCCAGTTATTTTGTAGAATCTTCTTCAACTTGGGCTTATCTGTTGTTTCTTTGTGATTTATACATATAACCATATACATATGTACATATACATATGACCTACATAGGTTATATGCCTTGGGCACAAATATCACGGGAGTGATGCTGTGTTCTCACCACATCCTATTAGGTGGTACACGAGTTCTGTCTGTCCCATTACTGATGATGTTAACTCTGATGATTTAATTAAAGTGGTATCTACCTGACCTCTCCCCTTTAAGTTATTCTTTTTTTTTCCTTTGTAATTAATAAGTATTTTGTGAGGAGGTACTTAGTTGCTATGTAAATACCTCTTTATCAAATTTTATATCAAATTTTCAATTTATTCCTTTATATCAGTAGTAACTCATGGTTTTCATTTTATTCATAGGGTTATAATGTTACTAATATCATTTATTTTCATGATTTCTCCACCAGATGTAACAATTGCAATCACCTTTAAGCTGGTTTTGGGTCTCTTTTGATACATCTCTATCATTCTTTGAACACTTTCTTACTTTTTTGCAAAGCAGGATGCCCTAGGCTCATACTGTACTTTCCCTGCCCGGGTCATGTGCTATGGACAGAATTGTGTCTCCTCAAAATTAATATGTTGAAGCCCTAACCCCCAATATGACTATATCTGGAGATAGGGCCCCTAAGGAGGTAATCAAGGTTAAATGAGGTCCTACAGGCAGGGCCTTGATTTAATAGGATTAGTGTCTTCAGAAGAGACCAGAGAGCTTGTTTTCTTTCTCTCTCCCACCAATGAAGGACACAGTGAAAAGTCAGCCATCTGCAATCCAGGAAGACCGTACCCTCAAGAATGGAATCACCTGTCATCTTGATCTTGGATTTCCCAGCCTTCAGAACTGTGAGAAATAAATGTCTGTTTCTTAGGCACCTAGTCTGTAGCATTTTGTATGGCAGCCCCAGCAGACTAAGGCATCATAGAATTAGCCATTTTTCTTTTCCTTTCCTTTCTCTTCCCTTCCTTCCCTTCCATTGTCTTTCCCCTTCCCCTTCCCCCCCCTCCCCCCCCCCCCCTTCCTCCCTCCTCTTTTTTTTTTTTTTTTCCCCTTTTTCTTTTTTTTTTTTTTTTGGCAGAGTCTTGCTCTGTCTCTCAGCCTGGAGTATAGTGCTGGGATCTCCACTTACTGCAACCTCGGCCTCACAGGTTCAAGCAATTCTCATGCTTCAGCTTCCTAAATACCTGGGACCACAGGTGTGTGCCACCATGCCCAGCTAATTTTTTTGTATTTTTAGTAGAGACAGAGTTTCATCATGTTGGCCAGGCTGGTCTTGAACTCCTGACCTCAAGCGACCCACCTGCCTCGGCCTCGCAGCGTGCTGGGGTTACAGGTGTGAGCCACCATGCCCAGCTGGAATGAGTCCTTTCTCTAAGATGCCCTAGTTCCTTTTACTTGAGAATAGTATTTAGAAGCCACAAACTGGGTGCTGCATGTACTCCTTACGATGGAGATGTTGCTGCTTTCTCGGGAGGCAGAGCTAGAGAATATATGTACCTGCACGTGTATATATATATGTGTCTATTTTTATATCTATTTATTTAGATTAAAAACCACTCCACTACCTCCAATTCCAGTTCCAAGCCACGGTGTTGATTCTAGTTTTCTCCCTTTCCATTTTTGTAATTCCCATGTCTAACAGTAAGAAACCTAGCTCCATTATTCTTAATGTATTATTTGTTCAACTTCCCTATATGTTGCCACCTCCCGTTGCCACCCCTGTGCGGCAAGGATCCCCTTCTCACCCCTTTTGAGCTCTTCTATCCAGCAGAGCTACTGCAGCTGTCCCCTGTGATGATGCTCTCTTCACCTTACCTGGGCTCCAGGACTCTGCATCAGGCTTCTCCCTCTCCCACAATCCTCCTCTCCCTCTCAAGCTCCAATACCCATACAGTGATGTCCCACCCCATGTAAACATCCTTCCCATTCCTCTCAGGGCCTGACACCCTGTCCCAGGTCACCTTTTTATACAAGTGCCCCCTTTATTCTACTCAGGCCTTAATACCCTGCACTGGGCTGTACCCCCACATGCATGCTGTCTTATTCTGGGCTGTGTATTAGTCAGGGTTATTCAGAGAAACAGAACCAATATGATGATAATTGGCTCATGTGAGGCTCATGTGACTCAGAAGGCTGAGAAGTCCCACAGTATGCCATCTACAAGCTGGAGCCAGGAAAGCTGGTGGTGTGATTCAGAGTCCAACGCCTGGGAACCGGGGGGGGCAATGGTGTAACTCCCAGTTTGAGGCCAAAGGCCTGGGATCTGGTTGGGAGAGGTGCTGGTGTCAGCTTCAGAATCCATAGGCCCAAGAGCCAAGAGCTCTGATGTTCAAGGGCAGGAGAAGATGGATGTCCCAGCTCAAGGAGAGAGCGAGAATTTGCTCTTTCTCTACCTTTTTGTTCAATCTGGGCCCTCAACAGATTAGACGATGCCTGCCCACACTGGGGAGGACAGATCTTCTTTACTCAGTCTACTGATTCACATGCTAATCTCTCCAGAAACACCCCCACAGACACACCCCGAATTCATGTTTACCAGTGATCTGGGCATCCCCTAGCCCAGTAATGTTGACACACAAAATTGACTAACACAGCCTGCTTCCACCGAATACTGCAGGCTGGGTTGCTTGAACAACAGAAATGTATTGCTCACAGTTCCAAAGACTTGAAAGTCTAAGATCAAGGCACCTGCCGATCTGGTGTCTGGTGAGGATGCTCTTCTTGGTCTGCAGGTGGCTGTGTCTTACATGGATGGCTGTGTCTTAATTGTGTCCTTACATGGCAGAAAGCAGACAGCAATCCCATATCTCTTCCTCTTTTCTTTTTAAATTTTCGAACCAGATTTCTTTTTTTTGAGATGGGGTCTTGCTCTGTCACCCAGGCTAGAGTGCAGAGGCATGATCACGGCTTACTGCAGCCCCAACTTTTTGGGCACAAGCGATCCTCCCACCTCAGCCTCTTGAGTATCTGGGACTACAGGTGTAAGCCACTATAGCTGACTAATTTTTGTGTTTTTTGTAGAGACAGCATTTCACCATGTTGCCCAGGCTGATCTCGAACTCGTGAGCTTAAGAGATCTGCCCGCCTCAGCCTCCCAAAGTGCTGGGATTACAGGCATGAACCACTGCACCTGTCTTCCTCTTCTTTTCATAAGGGCGCTGTCTCATTCGTGAAGGATCTACAGTCATGACCTAATTATCTCCCAGAATCCCCACCTCCTGCCGTCACACTGGGGACTTAAGCTTTAACACATAAATTTTGGTGGATACAAATATTCAGTCTCTATCTTCCTTACTCTCTTGGGCTCTGACATTTTCTCCTCTGTGGATACCATCTCTCCTTACCCTGCTCAGGCTCCATTACTCCGTGCTCTCCCCACTCCACCCAGGCTTTGATATTCTGCACTAGACCTGCCGCCTCTTCCCTTGTGAAGACAATTCACCTTAGTCCGGCTCTGACAGCCTACTCTGGGACACCACAACTGCCTCCCCTTCCCCAGTGCAGATGTCTAATTTGGCCCTATCTAATGGCTTTTGAATGGAATTGTTTACGAAGGTGAGAAGAGGAAGAGGAGTAGGAAAAGGAAGAGTAAGCCCTTTATCAACTGACTCTCCAAGGCAGAAGCCAGAAATTCACTTTCCCCTTTCAGCAGCCCTTGTAACTTAGGCACAGACATGTGAATCTGCCAACAGCTGGACCCATATTAGTTTAGGTGTGAATGACAGGGAAAGCAGCGTTTACCCTGTGATAAGTGTGGTGGTGGAGATTTTTGCATTCAGTCCTCAGTGAGGGCTGCTGTATGTGTGATGAGTGGCAGGGACAGTGATGTCTTTTGTCTTTTTTTTTTTTTTAATTTGAGACAGGGTCTCGCTCTGTTGCCCAGGCTGGAGTTCAGTGGTGTGCTTTCGGCTCACTACAACCTCAACCTCCCAGTCTCAAGCAGTCCTCTAGCCTCAGTCTCCCAAGTAGCTGGGACCACAGATGTGTGGCATCATGCCTGGCTAATTTTTGTATTTTTGTAGAGATGGGGTTTTGCCAAATTGTACAGGCTGGTCTCAAACTCCTGGGCTCAAATAATCCACTGGCCTCAGCCTCTCAAAGTGCTGGGATTACAGGGTGAGCCTCTGCGCGCAGGCAGTGTTGTCTTTATAGGAGCCCCTGCAGACTGTTTGGGAGCATTGTTCTTAATTGTGTAGCCTCTGAGCCCACTCTTTGGCTCTTCTAGAGATTCTTTGAATTATCTAATCCTTTTTTAACAGCTTCCTTTTGTTTAAACTACTTAGAGTGGATTCTGTTGTCTGCAACTAACAACACTGATTTTTTTTTTCTTTTGTATCCCTTATGATGCCATTGTAAATCTTTGCTAACATGACTGTTCTGCAAGAACTTCACTTTCACCGGGGCCTCTACTTCTCTAGGTGATGTAGTAAACAAATATTTACTAAGTCAAAAGAGTGTTTTTTAACTTACAGGCTATTTAGTCAAAAAGCAGGAACTTATTTAACCGATCTTTAATGTGTCTAGCACTCCAGGATTTATACATCACAGATATTGAACTATCCTTAAAAAATATACACACTTCAGCAGTGTTTTAAAATCAGAAGTACCTATCAGTATCATCAGGGAGACCTTTTTTTTTTTTTCTGAATGACTGAGCCTCTCCCAGGGAAATTCATATTTGGTAGGTTTGAGTTGGAACCCTAGGAACCCATAGTTTATAAAAGCTCCCTGGTTGATTTTGATTCACCACCATAACAAGAGTATTTGAACTAATAGGTCTTATCCTCATGGTGCTGTCTATTTGAGTGGATGGATAACACACTCAGGTAATTAGCAGAAATTTAGGGAGGTCCCATGGTTAGTGAAAGGAGGACCAGGCTCAGAGGCTGTATGGTGGGGCCTAGAAGTCAGAAAAAAGGGGGCTAGTGTCAGCTTAGCAAACCCTCTAAGAGCTTGGAACTAAGGTTGCCTTTAGAGATAAACTAATAAAAACAACTTTCGGCTGGGCGCAGTGGCTCACGCCTGTAATCCCAGCACTTTGGGAAGTCAAGGTGGGCTGATTGCCTGAGCTCAGGAGTTTGAGACCAGTCTGGGCAACCTGGTAAAACCCTATCTCTGCTAAAATACAAAAAATTAGCTGGGCGTGAAAGCATGTACCTGTAGTCCCAGCTACTCAGGAGGCTGAGGCAATTCTCCTAGAATTGCTTGGAGGTTGCAGTGAGCCAAGATTGTGCCACTGCACTCCAGCCTGGGTGACAGAGCGAGAAACAACTTTCAGGAGATGTAATCATATGTCCATGATTTATTCAAACCAAAAGATTGTTTGTAATATGAGATTTAAGAATTTGGGAACACCCAAAACACCTTAGGTGAAATCTTAAGGAGGCAGGACTGAAATGTGTTTGTCACTTAGTAGTAGTAACCCAGTGATTAGGTTCTAATCATTACATCCATATAGGAAAAGTAAGTGTACTCTAAAGAAGATGGGTCAGGTTCAAACCTGAGCAGTGCTGCCACTTTGGGCTGGTCTCTGCACATAGCGAAACATTCTTAAAATCCTCTGTACCCATATACCACCCCCTCATTATGGCAGCTGTTCCCCCAAAGGCTCTCCTTGCTCTCTTTCCAGACCACTCCTATCCCCTGGGCTCCTTCTTCACTCCTCTTGCCTTCTGAGTCTCTTTTTCCCTCTGTTGTCATGTGTCTTGTAACGTTAACCTGATTAGCTTTTACCCTCTCCATTTCACACATAGCCTAATCCCACAAATAGAGAGTAGAGGAATTTTCTTCAGAATGCAGGGGGAAGGGGAAAGACTGAAGACATTCATATTTTTGTCTTTACCTGAAATATAAGAATTACACTTAAGGTTCTTTTGATAGGAGTATCCAAAATCAACCCAAGCTCTTTAAAGTCAAAAGAACGATTTATTGTATATATTCATGGAATCAAAAAAGAGCTTGACAAAGCTGTCTGAATGGGCAAGAATCAAGGCATCTCTAGGGGCTTAACATGAGATATCTGTGGGTCCTTCTTTTAGGATAAAGGTCCCAGACTTTTCACTGTGACCCACTGAAGAAGAGCAAAACTTTGAAAGCTTTCAATTATTTCCAGCTTCCAGAAGATCAAGTCCTATGACATGAATGATCACCGTACTAAGTTGCAAGGGGGAATATGCATACATATGCATGTAAAGGGTGTGATGATTGTTATTTGAACGGTAATTAATAGTTTCAAAGTCTAATTATTGAAAAATCATAGGCCCAAAAGATCACTATGCACAACAAACTGGTAATTCTAAAGCTGAACAAGCATAAAACCAAATTTATGGTAATTTATAATTAATGATCAGTGTGACCAAGAAACTCACAGGCAATTCAAAGCAACACTGGTGAAGCACTGACAATGAAGTCCCGGTTTGTACCCCAATGGCAGGAATTCCAGCTCCCCGTGTGCGCGTGCACTGTGAGAGCACCCCAGTGCTGAGGCCTCGGCCTGGCAGGCAGCCTCCATAGCAGAATACAGAATTAGAGTTCTCTGGACATTCTATTTTGTTTTTTCATTAAAAAATTTTTTTAAATAGGTTTTTGGGAAACAGGTGGTGTTTGGTTACATGAGTAAGTTCTTTAGCGGTAATTTCCGAGATTCTGGTGCGCTCATCACCCAAGCAGTGTACACTGTACCCAGTGTGTAGTCTTTTAACCTTCACCCCCCTCCCACCCTTTCCCCCAAGTCCCCAAAGTCCATTGTATCATTCTTACTCCTTTGCATCAGGACACTCTTATAACAATCATTTTACTTTGTGAATTACAGATTTTAGAAACCCCTAATGACCACTTAGTACATTATTAGGAAATAGCCCTCATGATATATACAAATTTATGATTTTATGTATAAAAATCATTTTCACCTGAGAATTTTCACATGAGGATCTGCATTTTGGGTTAGTCTGAAGGTCACCAAGAAGCTCCTGTAGTAATTTGGGAGTCACTGCTCTGGAAATTTTCCATGAGCTTGTCTGAGCAACTAACAGCTCATCTTCCTCAGATCAAAATCTCCGATTCCCAAGGCTGAGATTCTTAGGAACCCAGCTTGAGCCAGGCGTCCACTCCAGGCTAGTCCTCTGTGGGGTTGGAAAAGTGGAGACGAGAGGTGGAAGGACCTCTTAATAAAAAGATGGTTTGTTTGTTGGGACTGCCTGTGGGTGGAGAGGGCAATTCCTGGGAGGGGGTGATAATATCCACGAGTAACAACGACAATAAATACTGGGTCAAGGTCATAAAACTTACGCCATACCTTGCCCTTCCAGAGGGAACTGTGATCTATTTGTTTTTTTTTTTTTTATTTTTTTATTTTTAGAGATGCTGGCTCTTGAACTCCAGGCCTCAAGAGATCCTCAGGTCTCAGCCTTCCGAGTGGCTGAGATTGGAATCTTTATTTTTGCCTCCAGCCTTTGGGTAGCTTGAAGAAAACTCTAGATTCAGTTCAATTGAAGACAAACAATGTAAATGATACCTCTAGGAAGTATCCAATCTCTCTGTGTAAAAATACATGGTTTCCCAGCTTTCAGAGTCTTCTGGCCCCTCACCCCCGATCCCGACTGCCCCCTTGGAAGCATGCGATGGTGCTCCTGGTTCCTGGAGTCTCCAGGGCTCTGTCTTTTGTCTCTAGCCCGGTCACTGCTTGCACGGCTGAAGCTGGCAGCTAAAGGGATTTGTGATTTGGCCTCTCAGCCTGGCCAGGGCTCCGCATTCCTCACTGGTGGACTCAGCTGTCCATTAGGGTTCTCGGTGGAGCTCCTTCTGAGTTTCTGTTCCATCCCCCACCTGGCTCCCTAACCCTAGTGGTCTGCTCATGGTCTTCGCTGTGGTGGAACTCCAGGAAGGCAAAGCCTCCAGAGCTGAGAGAAGCACAGGAAAGCAAATTACCACCTGGTTCTGCCTAACTGGCTACTGAGCCCCCATGTCTGTGCTCTCACGAGGGGTCTCTGTGTTTTTAGCCCTTTTCATTTCCTGGATGTTTCAGAAGCTCAGTTCCAACTGTGGTCTGTGTGTGGTAGGTGGCTTGAGAGGTGTGTGCGTGTGTGTGTGTATGTGTGTGCTGCGTGTGTAATATGTATGTGGTGTGTATGTACATGTATGTAGGTATGTGCTGTGTGTGTTGTGTTATATATGTGGTATATGGTACGTGTGGTATGTAGCAAGTGTGGTGTGCATGTGTGGCATATATGGCATCTGTATGCATATGTGGCATACGGTGCATATGTGCAGTGTGTGCATGTGTGGTATATGGTGTGTATGTGTGGTATGATGTGTGGTCCATATATGGTATGCATGGTAGGTGGTATGTGTAGTGTGGTGTGGTGTATGTGTGGCATATATTGTGCATGTGTGGTGCGTGTATGTGTGGTATGTGTGATCATGTGTGATGGGGGAGTGTTCTCATTTCTCTCTCTTTTTCTCATCTCCTTTCCCCATTATCCCTCCGGACCGATGGAAGGCTTTCCTCACTGGGTTCCATCCTGCATCTGCCACAGAGAGAGCTTCTAAAAGCTGGTTCGTGCAACACTAAAGGGGAAGATAAAGGAGTTTGGAAGATGGTAGCCGGTGCTTATGGAATACTTGCTATGCTCCAGATACTTTCTAACTGCTTCTAAGTGTTACAGTGCTTGACATCTAGAAAGAATTCAATAATATTACATTTTGCATATATTAGCTCATTAATTTCTCACAGAAATCCCCTGAGGTCAGTGCTATTATTACCCCATTTGAAAGATAAGGAGACTAAGTCCTAGAGAAATTCAGTAACTTGTTCAAGGTCACACGACTGGTAAATGGCAGAACACGGACTCAGCCCAGATATTTCGCCTCTAATTTTCTCATTTTAGTCAACTGGCAATTCCTCCTCTCTCAAGACAATAGCCTGAATCTAAAAATTAGTGCCTTGCGGAGAAATCTCATTTTAAATGTCAATAGCATAATATTAGCTCTTTATTTCTTTTTGCATTATTCTGGAACAATGTAATCTCTCCCACGGCAGAGGAATGCTTAGGCCAATTGAGGGAAAAGGTCATATTCTCTGAAAGGCAAAAGAGAAAGACACATTAATAATTTTTCCAAATAGTACCCTCTTTACAATAATAATAACAATAAAAACAATAGTGATGATATAGAAGCAGAAAAATAGGACTGTCACCGGGGCAAACATGGCCAAGCCAACTCACCGTCATCTCCTCCGCAAGGCTCTTCTGATGCACCAAGAGGGCCTCAGCGGAGCGGCGTCCCAGGATGCTGAGAATCCCCTGGAACTCCTAGGGCTTTGCTGCTCACCGAGGCACACTCTGCCCATGCAGCCTGTCTCAGCTACAGGGAGAAGATGCCCTCATTAGGTGCGCTCAAAACTCTGTCTTCTTTGACAGTTGTCTTCTAGGGTAACTAAATAGACTGGCATCCTGTGGCTTGGGTAATTGGGGCTGCCCCTTTTGGTTGAGAAAAAGTTAAGTTTCTGAACCAACAAGACTGAGGACAAGACATAGGGAATGGCAAATTAACCAAGACAAACACCCTCTCATGGTACCCAGCTGAGCAGCCAGACGTCCCCGCTGTGTCTCTGTGTGAGGCTGGGGTCCCTGGACAGAAGAGCCTGAGACAAAGGCTGATGTGTGAGGGTTTCTTGGGAGAGTGGGAACCAGACAGCATGAGTGAGAGTTAGAGGGAGTGAAGCATAATGAAGAGAGAGCTCATTCAAAGACACACTGGCAAGTGGGCTACTCGCTGATTGCCTGGTCGCACAGGATTGCCTGAGAAGCCATTCAAGTTCTCACAATTGTCTATCTGGAGGAAAGAAAGAGAACCGTTCAGTTAGTTCCCATCCCTCTTTGGTTAGAGATTTGCACCTCCACAACCTGACCAACGTTAACCCTGTCGTTTCCAGGTTCACCTAGACACAGTGAAGCAAGCAGGGCTGGGATAATGCGGATCAGGTTTGAGCTGAAGATGGTCTGAGCTCACCGAGGAGTGACAGCTGCATGAAACAGGGGAGGTAAGGCCAAGAGTGTCTGGGAGATGCAAAAGATGTATGTGTGGATGAGCCTTCTTCAAAGTGCACAACTGGCAGTGTGAGCTCCACAGGTCACCTCAGCCCTCTGGGTGTTAAGTTTCCTCACCCATAAAGGTGGGGCTGGGGAGATGCTCAGCATGAAGGAAAATCTCCAAAGGAGACCCAAGAAGAAAGGGTGAATAGGGTACCAGCCCAGCAGGTAGGAGAAGACTGCCAGGGAAGGCGTGTCTTGGGGGTCAAGTGAAGGACGTAAGGCCGGGCAGAGGCCTGGGAAGGCTCTCAGGATATGGGGACAACAGAAGTTCACTTTGAGTAGAACAGCAGGTGATTGGGGAATTGAGGAGATGGCAGCCTTTGATGTGTAGTGCCATGTAAAGAGTGGCAAGAAGTGTGGGCTCTGATCCCAGCTCTGCTACTGACAGTGTGACCATGGATGTCCACCGTCCACCAGCTCCAGGGTGCTAGTTCTCTGTCTGTAAAGAGAAGGAGGTATTTAGGGCTCTTAGAGGTTTGAGTGTTTCCTCACAGCAGCATGGGTGAGAGCAGAGGGGCCTCGTTGGATGGAACTGGTGCTTGTAAGCTGACCCAGCTGTCAGGGTGGACCCGGGCTTTTTATGCCTACGGAACTAGGTATGGATGTCTTTACTGATGTGGCAGGCAGATACTCAGTTCTAAGATTCCTGATGAAATAGCAGGGTTTCTACAGATGGTAAAGCTGAGAGGAAGCTGGACTAAGTAACAGCAG
Source organism: Sapajus apella (assembly GCF_009761245.1). NCBI lineage: Eukaryota > Metazoa > Chordata > Mammalia > Primates > Cebidae > Sapajus > Sapajus apella. The sequence goes on along the minus strand of NW_022437009.1, from coordinate 6,093,303 downwards.
GCACCAGGGAGGTAATACTGGGGTTAGTCAAGCCCAGATATCTAGCAAGGGTTCATGATCTGGGCTCCGTTATGCTGGGAGGAGCACTCACTTATAAAAGTAAGACAGGCCTTAAACCAGTCCTTCCAGGTGACTACTGAGGCAACAGTGATAGCTGACCACCAAACATGCAAGCTCTCCTTCCACAGTGTAGAGGTATTGTTAGGATGCAATTATCTGGTTAGATTCCATGTTCCTCAATCTACTGTCTTCAGCTGTACCCATAGGACTAGCACTGGGCAAAAGAATGTAAGCAGAAATGATTATGCCATGTATAAACTAAGGAAATGAATGATCAGCTTTGCCTTACTCCACTCCTTTCCCATTCCAAGCCTTAGAGACTGCGTGTTAAAGAGGATAGCATCACAAAGTGGAAAGAGCCTGGATCCCTGAGTCACTGGTTGGAGGAGAGTTGCCTAGAAATATTCTCATTGGTCTTTTCATGAACAAGAAATAAACTTGTTTTCTGTTAAACCAATAGTATTTTGGGTTGCTGTCATGACAGTTAGCTTATCCTATCTAATACAGTGATCTTAGACCCTTTAAATGAGCCCCAAAGCAGGAGGTCAGTTGTTTGGAAACCTGAAACTTGGGGAACCTAAAGATAAGCCCATTGATCAATATTAGATAATATTTATTACTAATACATGCCAGACTTTCTTCTTGGTTCTGAGGATACAATGTTAGGATGACAAAGTCCACACTTTTGCAAGGCTTGCCTGCCAGTGAAGGGAGACAGATAACAAGCTGACAAACTACATGCATTCTTTGTAGTCTCAAAGTATAACATTTTTTGTCATCCACTGCGTATTTGAAGTATATGCAGTGGTCGTGATATGTTCCTATAATGGAAATGTGGGTAGATCTCATGATAGTTCTACCAGCTCCTAGGTTATAGACAATTCCTTTAGTCACTTTAAGTTGTAAAAACAGCCTCAGTTTAAAAACTGGATTGTTTGGTGGAAAACAATGATTAAGTGCTTCTATTTCATCCAAAGGTTGAATTAGCACCTTTGAATTATGGCCTGTAGTTGATGGCATCCTGACTCTGGGGAAGGGGGTGTAGTTTTTTTCTGTCTTATTTTGTCTTCTTTCCCATCTTACCTCTTCCTGACTGGTATATTGCTTCTTTCAAAGGGGTAGTGTGTGTGAGGGGGTGCTGGTGGTGGCAAGGGATGGGGCAGTCCTTGCGAGAGTGGCCTGGGATATTTTGTGTTCTTTAGGCCTGATAGATGGTTAAAGCTGACTATTTGGCCCAGGTGGATGCATCTTAATTGTGAGAGTTTATTTGCTATTCTTTGTTAGCCCCTAGGAAGTATAGGCCTCTACTTTCAGCTTCTTCTTCTTGCTGGAATTACTGCCTCTTCTAGATGCCCACATTGAGCAGAACTCAAGATAACAGCTCTCTGATTTTTCTTGCAAGGTCTGTCAGTCCACAGAATATATTCAAGCATCTCTCTTTACAACAGGCTCTGAAAATGCAGACTGGAACCAATATAACACCCTCTGTCCTGTTTTCCCAGACTAACCACTTAAGTTTTTTCAGTGAGTCAAGCATAAGTTCAATATCTAACACTCCTCTCACCTGACCAACTTGAGAGAATACACAGGATGTTCTCTAAATGATCCTCTAAAGCTCTCTCACTCCAGGATTGAAGGAGGCAGTACTCCCCATTTTTAACCTTTCCCCTTGAATAGAAGAAGTTGACTCTCATAAGACAGCAATAACCCCTTCCAAAGAAATCCTCCAGGGGTCTTCATTCTGAAGGTCTCCCATGTATACACATGGATATAATTTGTCTCTGTGTCCCCACCCAAATCTCACATTGAATTTTAATCCCCAGTGGTGAAGGGGGCCTGGTGGGAGGTGATTTGATCATGGGAGCAGATTTCCTTCTTGCTGTTCTTGTGATAGTGAGTTCTCATAAGATCTGGTTGCTTAAAAGTGTGTGGCACTTCTCCCTTTGCTCTCTCTTTCTCCTGCTGGCCATGTGAGACTTGCCTGCTTCTCCTTCGCCTTTTGCCATGATTATAAGCTTCCTGAGGTCTCCCTAGCCATGCTACCTGTATAGCCTGTGAAATTGTTTGTCTATTAAACCTCTTTTCTTCATAAATTTCTTCACATTAGAAGGGACCTCTTCACAGGGCAGCAGGAGAGAGAAGAAGTGAGCAAGACTTATAAAACACTTATAAAACCATCAGATGGTCTGAGAACTCACTCAGTATCATAAGAACAGCAAGGGGAGAACTGGCCCCTGACCCAGTCACCTCCCACCAGGTCGCCCCTCAACACTGGGGGATTACAATTCAAGATAAGATTTGGGTGGGGACACAGAGCCAAATCATATGATCATGGTAAGTATTTTGGATTTTATTCTAACTGTAAAGGCAAGCTGTTGGGGAGCAGAAGGGTTGAGGCAGGGAATGACCTGATCGATTTATATTTTAAAGAGGATAATCAATGGCATGAAAAGAAAGAAGGGAGGATTACTATAGAATGCAAGATGCTTAATGGACAAAAGCAAACACTATGTTTAGATCTAGTTTGGATCCTTATTCAAACAAACTAATTGTAAAAACATATCTTTGAGGCAACCTAGGAAATTTGAATATGGGCTTGGTATTAGAGAGATGATATTATGTAATTATTATTTATTTTGTTAAGTGTGATAATAGCATAATTTGGGGCTAAAAGAAAGTCTGTTAAGCATATCCAGAGAGATAGACATAAATAAGAAAGTCTGTATTCGTTTGAGATGCATAATATGGAAATGGCATGGGGTGATGTTTTATGATGCCTAGGATTTGCTTTGATATATTTCAGAAAAATAATTAAATAACTGGGGATTTATTATACTATACTTTTATGTAGGTTTTTAAAAATGCATATTAAAAATTACAAAGGAAAAGATCTGTCTGTTGTGTGGAGAACGCACTGCAGGGGAAAATAGTGGAAGCAGAGACCAGTTAGGAGCCTTTGCAGTAAGCCAAAGAGAGGGAAGAGATAATGGTGACTTAGAGTGGTAGTCATGGCAGTGGCAGCCCATCTGGAGTTGCTGCTACCATCATGCTGGCTGCAGCAGGGAGGTGTGGCTGGGGCTGCACATTCCATGGAGCCAGCAGGAGCTGGGGACAATGGGAGCCCTGCCCCTTCAGGCCAGGGAGGGCCTGAAGGCTGGGGGCCAGGCTGCCAGTCCCACAGACCAGAGTGGGAACTTGTGGTGCCTCTTCTGGGCCTGCCCATGGCCGCCCAGGGACCAATCAGCATGGACTTACTCCCCACTGAGGCCCCTAAAAGCCCTGGGCTCAGCCAGAGCTGAGCAGATGTCAGAATGACCAGTTGCAGAAAGGATTAGGATATATTTTTTGAGCTTTTCTATTTGCTTTTATTCTTCATTTAACTTTTTAAAGCACTAGTATAGTTAAAACAAAATATTAAAACAAAAATAAGAGCAAATAGTGAGCATATTATGATTACAGTCTTACTCATTCACTACTGCACATAAAATGCCAGCAGTGAGTGTTATTCACTGGCCCATTAAGAGGTCTGGCACTGAACACCACCTCTGGGGTGATGGTCATCATCCTCATATGCTTCTCCATTGTAATGGCGCCGTCTTTCCTGATTTGGATCAAAGTCCACCAGTTCTACCTGATCCATCTCATCAGTCTCTTCTACTCCTTCCTCTCCGATAGGAGTTTTTCCAGCAAAGACAGTTTATCAGGAGAGAGAACGCCATTCTCAGGAAAGTTTACCTGAAATTCGGTGATTAGGTGACCCTTTTCATACAGTCTACAGTAAATTGGCATGCCTTCATTTAGTACACACTTGATATCTCCGAGGTGGTGACTGTGGTTCAGTTGTCAAGAGTAGACGTCAGCTTTTGGAAGTCACACAATACTTCAACCAGCTGTGTGTCCATCCACATGCCAAGGTCTCCTCATCTAGTAAAAACAGCATGGTCCTTCTGATCTAAAGCAGTGATAATATCTCCTGGCTCCAGTCCTGGTTCTTGGTCTCCTTCACCATGGAATGTTATCTTCTGGCCATCTTTCATGCCTTTGTCAATATGAACTTCTAGAAGTTTCTTCTCTTGAACTATCTTCCTTCCATTGCAGCTTTTACATCTGTCTTTAGGACTGATCTGCTCCCCACGGTCCTGGCACTCCATGCACGCAGACTGAATTTGCTGAACCATTCCTTTTTTTGTTTGTATGTTTATTGAAGGCTTTACTGGCAAGCAGGAAATGTGGGGAAGAAGCATGGATGTTAGCCCTGGGGTTGGGGTGTGGTCAGACATCTCCTGGCCAGGTCCATCTCTGATGGTCATCCTGGTCATCCCCCAGGGGGCTGGAAGAGTGCCAGCTGAACCATGAGGGTGATGAGGACGACAGCCACATATGGGCCCAGCAGGCCTGCATTGAGGCCAAGCACGGGAGGATACCCCTGTCCACATGTGGGTCTGTGTGTGTGTGCACGCGGCATGGGAATGTCCCCACCCTGCTGTGGGTCTCTGTGTCTCTGCCTCGTGTTGGGTCTGTGTGCCATGGAGGAGGGAGGTGGTGTGTCCCGCCCAAGTGCAGTGCTCAACTCTTTACAGGACAAATACGTGGCAGACGTGGATGAGCTAAAGAGAAGGAGAGAAGAGCTACAGCCCTTTGGGGAGCCCAGACATGGGAGCTCCCAGAGCCAGGGCTATGACACCCTCTTTGGGGCCCTGCGGTTCCTGGAGTCTCCAAGCTTCTGGGTGCCACTGTGTTCCCGGTGGCAGCTGTGGAAGCTGCTTGCTGTGTACCTGGTCCAGCTGCAGCCCTACAGAGAGTCTGCACCCATGCTCACTTGCTTATATACTCTTCACCACTTCACGCCTGGCTCTCCCTTGGCAGGTGTGGGATCCAGGCAGGTAGCATGAGCTGAGTGCAGTGTGCCAGGCTAAGTGGGTGGAATGAGCTCAGTGGGCCTGATCAAAACTTGAGAAAAGATGCTACTGGCCACAGAGGTTTCTGGCCAGAAGAGTGACTCAAGAACCCTGCAACGGGTAGGAGTTGGGTTGGAGCTGGAAATGGAGAGAGTTTAGAGATAGAGCCAACAGAGCTTGCAGATTGGAGGTGAGGGATATGATAATAGCCCAGGTAAGACTAACATGAAACTGACTTTGAGCACAATGTGAGGCCCATTTTTTCCATCCTAGGGCTTGCATTTTCTCAAATTAATCCCCACCAGATTAAAGGATGTTGGGAAAATGGGGAACAAATACTTTATATATATATATATATATATATATATATATATATATATGTATATACATATATTTGAGATAGAGACTTTCTCTGTCACTCACGCTGGAGTACAATAGTGTGATTGTGGCTCACTGCAAACTCCGCTTCTGGGGTTCAAGTTGATTCTCCCACCTGAGACTCTAGAGCAGCTGAGACTACAGGTACATGCCACCACACCCACCTAATTAATTTTTTGTAGAGCCAGGGTTTTGCTATATTGCCCAGCTTGGTCTCAAACTTCTGAGCTCAAGTGATCTGCCGGCCTCCGCCTCCCAAAGTGCTGGGATTTCAGGCATGCACCCAGCCGTCTTCAAATTATGTGTCTTTTTTTTTTTTTTTGAGACGGAGTTTTGCTCCTGTTACCCAGGCTGGAGTGCAATGGCGTGATCTCAGCTCACTGCACCCTCCGCCTCCTGGGTTCAAGCAATTCTTCTGCCTCAGCCCCCTGAGTAGCTGGGACTACAGGCATGCACCACCATGCCCAGCTAATTTTTGTATTATCAGTAGAGATGGGGTTTCACCATGTTAATCAGGTATGTATGTCTTACATTAAATTTACGTTCTTGGAATTGGGGCTGGGCTGAGCCCAATTTAGCAGGGCAAGGGCTAAGGCGTTTGAAATAGCTGGAAATTCTGTAACTCTACAAGGGGCACACAGCTGGAAGAAATTACTTCCTTTTAAAAATTATAGTTCTCAGCCATCAGGTAAAACCCTTGTCTTATCAGCTCCTGGGATTAATAATTTTTTTTCATGCTAGGCCACGCCACAGTACATTTCAGCAGTGGATCCTAGAAACACAGATTCTTAATTTACTCTTGGTTAGATCAATTATGCAAACACACGTTTAGCTGCTAGAATGACTTTGTCAGCATTTAGGGAGCTTTAATTCAACCACAAGTACTGGATCCAGCAAAGGAACCCCTGACTGTCTGCGATCTGCCCAGAGGCAAAGCTGTTTTTTAGCTATTTGTTTTTGGTGTCACTTTTTTCTTTTCCTTTTTGTACAACTGGTAATACAAATGGAGATGTGCATCTGTCACTGTAGATCTGTCAATGGCTTAGGTTTTCAGGACATAATCTTATTTAATGGAAACAGGTCTTTTTTTTGCCTAAGTTTTCGCCTTACATGTGAAGCATTTTGTTGTTGTTGTTGCTAAAGTGCTGTAATGTCCTAGTACTAAAATAAGAATAAAAATGACAGCAGTAACAAATGGTGCTCTTACTGATCATCAAGAGAGTAGGCTCTCAACAGTAATTGGAAGACAGCTGGGGCAGGGCCATATGGAGTGGGCAGACCTCATCCCTCATAGGCAGCAGCAGCTAAGCCCGGTTTGTATTCTACATCCTCCCTGACCCTTGATTTCTACTTGGCCTACCTCATCATGTTGTTCTATAGAAAATCAGGTCACCCTGTACCTAACTTTTCCCTGGCCAATATTTAGCAGCTTACTGAGCCTGTTGTGTTGTATCTAATCCCTGCTCAGCGCAGCTGTGTGTACTACCATTAGGGAACATCATAAATCATCATTTAAGGACCATAATATCCATCTACTTGCCAGAGCACCAAGTCACCCATTCCCTTGTGTCCAAGTGGCAGTTGCAAACTCCTGGTATAGATTCCTCATTGTCTTCCTATCAGCTTCAGCATCTCCTGAGGACATGAACTCATCGTTTTTTATGGCTGCACAGTGTTCCATGGTGTATATGTGCCACATTTTCCTTGTCCAGTCTATCACTGATGGGCATTTGGGTTGGTTCCAGGTCTTCACTATTGTAAACAGTGCCACAATGAACATACGTGTGCATGTGCCTTTATAATAGAGTGATTTATAATCCTTTGGATATATACCCAGTAATGGGATTGCTGGGTCAAATGGAATTTCTATTTCTAGTCCCTTGAGGAATCGTCACACTGTCTTCCACAATGGCTGAACTAATGTATACTCCCACCAACAGTGTAAAAGTGTTCATATTTCTCCACATCCTCTCCAGCATCTGTTGTCTCCAGATTTTTTAATGATCGCCATTCTAACTGGTGTGAGATGGTATCTCAATGTGGTTTTGATTTGCATTTCTCTAATGACCAGTGATGATGAGCATTTTTTCATATGTTTGCTGGCCTCATATATGTCTTCTTTTGAAAAGTGTCTATTCATGTCCTTTGCCCACTTTTGAATGGGTTTGTTTGATTTTTCTTGTAAATCTGTTTTAGTTCTTTGTAGATTCTGGATATTAACCCTTTGTCAAATGGGTAGATTGCAAAAATTTTTTCCCATTCTGTTGGTTGCTGGTTTGCTCTAATGATTGTTTCCTTTGCTGTACAGAAGCTCTGGAGTTTAATTAGCTCCCATTTGTCTATTTTGGCTTTTGTTGACAATGCTTTTGGTGTTTCAGTCATGAAGTCCTTGCCTATGCCGATGTCCTGAATAGTTTTGCCTAGGTTTTCTTCTAGGGTTTTTATGGTGTTAGGTCTTATGTTTAGATCTTTAATCCATCTGGAGTTAATTTTAGTGTAAGGAGTCAGTAAGAAGTCCAGTTTCTGCTTTCTGCACATGGCTAAGCCAGTTTTCCCAACACCATTTATGAAACAGGGAATCCTTTCCCCATTGCTTGTTTTTGTCAGGTTTGTCAGAGATCAGATGGTTGTAGATGTATGGTGCTGCTTCTGAGGCCTTTGTTCTGTTCCATTGGTCTATATCTCTGTTTTGGTACCAGTACCGTGCTGTTTTGATTATTGTAGGCTTTTAGTATAGTTTGAAGTCAGGTAGCGTGATGCCTTCAGCTTTGTTCTTTTTGCTTAGAATTGTCTTGGCTATGCGGGCTCTCTTTTGGTTCCATATGAAGTTTAAAGTGGTTTTTTCCAGTTCTGTGAAGAGGGTCATAGGTACCTTGATGGGGATAGCATTGAATCTATAAATTACTTTGGGCAGTATGGCCGTTTCCACAATATTTATTCTTCCTAACCATGAGCATGGAATGTTTTTCCACCTGTTTGTGTCCTCTCTTATTTCCTTGAGCAGTGGTTTGTAGGTCTCCTTGAAGAGGTCCTTAACATCCTTTGTTAGTTGTATTCCTAGGTATTTAATTCTCTTTGTAGCAATTGTGAATGGAAATTCACTTTTGATTTGGCTCTCTTTAAGTCTGTTATTGGTGTATAGGAATGCTTTTGACTTCTGCACTTTGATTTTGTATCCTGAGACTTTGCTGAAGTTGCTTATCAGTTTCAGGAGATTTTGGGCTGAGATGATGGGGTCTTCTAGATATACAATCATATCATCTGCAGATAGAGGCAATTTGACGTCTTCCTTTCCTAATTGAATACCCTTTATTTCGTTTTCCTTGCATGATTGCGCTGGCTAGAACTTCCAGTACTGTTTTGAATAGGAGTGGTGAGAGAGGGCATCCTTGTCTAGTGCTGGATTTCAAAGGAAATGCTTCCAGCTTTTGCCCATTCAGTATGATACTGCCTGTAGGTTTGTCTTAAATAGCTTTTATTATTTTGAGATATGTTCCGTTGATACCTAGTTTATTGAGAGTTTTTAGCATAAAGAGCTGTTGAATTTTGTTGAAGGCCTTCTCTGCATCTATTGAGATAATCATGTGGTTTTTGTCTTTGGTTCTGTTTATGTGGTGGATTACATTTATAGACTTGTGTTATGTTGAACCAGCCTTGCATCCCCAGGATGAAGCCTACTTGATTATGATGGATAAATTTTTGGTGTGCTGTTGCAGTGGGTTTGTCAGTATTTTATTGAAGATTTTTGCATCTATGTTCATCATGGATATTGGCCTAAAGTTTTCTTTTTTTTTTTTTTTGAGTCTCTGCTGGGTTTTGGTATCAGGATGATGTTCTCATAAAATGATTTGGGAAGGATTCCCTCTATTTGGATTGTTTGGAATAGTTTCAGAAGGAGTGGTTCCAGCTTCTCTTTGTATATCTGGTAGAATTAGGCTGTGAACTCATCTGGACCTGGGCTTTTTTGTTGGTAGGCTATTAATTGCTGCCTCAACTTCAGCCCTTGTTATTGGTATATTCAGGGTTTCAACTTCCACCTGGTTTAGACTTGGAAGGGTGCAAGTGTCCAGGAATTTATCCATTTCTTCCAGGTTTACTGGTTTATGTGCATAGAGTTGTTTGTAGTAATCTCTGATGGTGGTTTGTATTTCTGTGGAATTGGAGGTGATGTCCCCTTTATCATTTTTTATTGCATCTATTTGATTCTTCTCTCTTTTCTTTTTTATTAATCTGGCTAGCAGTCTATTTTGTTGATCTTTTCAGAAAACTATCTCCTGGATTTATTGATTTTTTGAAGGTTTTTTTGTGTCTCTATCTCCTTCAGTTCTACTCTGATCTTAGTTATTTCTTGTCTTCTGCTAGCTTTTGAGTTTTTTAAATCTTGCTCCTCTAGCTCTTTCAATTTTGATGATAGGGTGTCAATTTTAGATCTTTATTTGCTTCTCATGTGGGCATTTATTGCTATAAATTTTCCTCTAGACGCTTCTTTAAATGTGTCCCAGAGATTCTGGGGCATTGTGTCTTTGTTCTTGTTGGTTTTGAAGAACATCTCTATTTCTGCCTTCATTTCATTGTTTATCCAGTCAACATTCAAGAGCCAATTGTTCAGTTTTGATGAAGTTGTGTGGTTCTGAGTTAGTTTCTTAATCCTGAGTTCTACTTTGATTGCACTGTGGTCTGGGAGACTGTTTGTTATGATTTCCATTCATTTGCATTTGCTGAAGAGTGATTTACTTCCAATTATCAATTGGAATTATCAATTGGTCAATTTTAGAGTAGGTGTGATGTGGTGCTGAGAATAATGTATATTCTGTAGATTTGGGATGGAGAGTTCGGTAGATGTCTATTAGGTTTGCTTGGTCCACATCTGATTTCAAGTCCTGGATATCCTTGTTAATATTCTGTCTCATTGATCTGTCTAATATTGACAGTGGAATGTTAAAGTCTCCCACTATTATTGTGCAGGAGTCTAAGTCTCTTTGTAGGTCATTAAGAACTTGTTTTCTGTATCTGGGTGCTCCTGTATTGGGTGTGTATATATTTAGGATCATTAGCTCTTCTTGTTGAATTAATCCTTTTACCATTATGTAATACCTTTCTTTGTCTCTTTTGATCTTTGTTGGTTTAAAGTCTATTTTATCTGAGACTAGGATTGCAACTCCTGCTTTTTTTTTGCTCTCCATTTACTTGCTAAATCTTCCCTATCCCTTTATTTTGAGCCAGTGTGTGTCCTTGCATGTCAGACGGGTTTCCTGGATACAGCACACCAATGGTTTTTGACTTTTTATCCAATTTGCCAGTCTGTGTCTTTTAATTGGGGCATTTAGCCCATTTACATTTAAGGTTAATATTGTTATGTGTGAATTTGATCCTGCCATTTTGATGCTAGCTGGTTGTTTTACCCATTAGTTGACACAGTTTCTTCATTGTGTCTATGCTTTTTACCATTTGGTACGTTTTTGGAGTGGCTGGTACTGGTTGTTCCTTTCTATGTTTAGTGCTGCTTTCAGGAGCTCTTGTAAGTCAGGCTTGGTGGTGACAAAATCTCTCAGCAATTGCTTGTTCATAAAAAATTTTATTTCTCCTTCACTTATGAAGCTTAGTTTGGCTGGATATGAAATTCTAGGTTGAAAGTTCTTTTCTTTTAGGATGTTGAATATTGGCCCCCATTCTCTTCTGGCTTGTAGGGTTTCTGCCGAGAGATCCGCTGTGAGTCTGATGGGCTTCCCTTTGTGGGTAACCCGACCTTTCTCTCTGGCTACCCTTAGCATTTTTTCATTCATTTCAACCCTGGTGAATCTGACAATTATGTGCCTTGGAGTTGCTCTTCTTGAGGAATATCTTTGTGGTGTTCTCTGTATTTCCTGGACGTGAATATTGGCCTGCCTTGCTAGGTTGGGGAAGTTCTCCTGGATAATATGCTGACGAGTGTTTTCCAGCTTGGATTCATTTTCTCTGTCACATTCAGGTACATCTGTCAAATGTAGGTTTGGTCTTTTTACATAATCCCATATTTCTTGGAGGCTTTATTCATTTCTTTTCACTCTTTTTTCCCTCATCTTGCCTTCTCATTTTATTTCATTGAGTTGATCTTCAATCTGATATCCTTTCTTCTGCTTGGTTGATTTGGCTATTGAAACTTGTGTGTGCTTTGCGAAGTTCTCATGTTGTGTTTTTCACCTCCATTAAGTCATTTATATTCTTCTCTAAGCTGTTTATTCTCATTAGCATTTCATCAAACCTTTCAAGGTTCTTAGTTTCTTTGCATTGGGTTAGAACATGTTCTTTCAGCTCAGAGAAGTTTGTTATTATCCACCTTCTGAAGCATGTTTCTATCAATTCATCAGACTCATTCTCCATCCAGCTTTGTTCCTTTGCTGGTGATGAATTGTGATCCCTTGGAGGAGGAGAGGCGTTCTGATTTTGGGTGTTTTCATCCTTTTGTGCTGTTTTCTTCCCATCTTTATGGATTTATCTATCTGTGGTCTTTGTGACTTTCGGGTGGGGTCTCTGAGTGGACATCTTTTGTTCATAATGAATTTATTTCTTTCTGTTTTTTAGTTTTCCTTCTAACAGTCAGGCCCCTCTGCTGTAGGACTGCTGGAGGTCCACTCCAGATCCTGTTTGCCTGGGGATCACCTGTGGCAGCTGTAGAACAGTAAGGGTTGCTGCCAGTTTCTTCTTCTGTTATCTTCTTGCCAGAAGGATACCCGCCTGATGTCAGTCTGAGCTCTCCTTTATGAGGTGACTCTTTGGATATTTGGGGGTCAGGGAGCTGCTTGAGGAGACAGTCTGTCCCTTATAGGACCTCAAGTGCTGAGCTGTGAGCTCCATTGTTCTGTTCAGAGCTGCTGGGCAGGTACGTTTAAGTCTGCTGCAGTAGAAATCCTAACTGCCTTTTTTCCCAGGTGCTCTGTCCTGGGAAGGTGGGCCTTTATTTATAAGTTCCTAATGTGCTGCTGCCTTTTTTCAGAGCTGCCCTGCCCAGCAAGCAGGTAGCCTAGTCACAGTCTACCAGCAGAGGCATTGCTGAGCTGCCATGGGCTCTGCCCAGCTGCTGTGTGAAGTTCCTTGTGGTTTTGTTTATAGAGGTATAGTTAGAACTGCCTCGGTAATGGCAGTTTGCCTCAGTAATGGTGGACTGCCTGTGTAATGGTGGATTGCCTTAGTAATGGCAGACTGCCTTGGTAGTGGTAGACTGCCTGGGTAGTGGCAGATGCTCTTCCCCCAACAGAGCTGGAACTTTCCAGGTCCAGCTATGTTTGCTGCAAAACTCTGAATCCAGAGCATTTCAGATTGCTGGTCTTTGTGGGGGTGGGACCTACCAAGCCAGATCACCTGGCTCCCTGTTTCAGCTCCCTTTTTTTCAGTTGAATGGGTGGCTCTGTCTCCCAGGCTTTCCAGGTGCCAGTGAAACAGCCATCCAGATTTCTGTGAGTTTTTGTGCGGATATCCACTGCGCCAGCTGAAACAGCCATGCTGCAAGCTTGTGGCACTTTTCAGCCTGGGAAATCTCCTGGTCTTTGGGCAGTAATAACTCATTTGGAAAAGCGGCTTTCCCTCACCCTCTGCGTTGTTTTCGCTGGGAACTGCACTCCAGAGCTGTTCCTATTTGGCTATCTTCCCACTGCCACACTTCTTTAGCTGTAAAGTGAGTGCATTGGTCAGAGGCAATGCTGTGTGGAATACCATGACAGTGGATTAGGCATTCTGTGAGTCCATGGATGGTAGTCTTGGCAGAAGCATTCTGTGCAGGATAGACAAACCTATCCTGCACAGAATATATATATCCAGAGTAAGTGTCTATTTCAGTGAGGACAAACCTCTGCTTTTTCCATGATGGAAGAGGTCCAATATAGTCAACCTGCCATCAGATATCTGCTATCAGATAGCACTGCCATATTGAGGGCTCAGTGTTGAGCTTTGCTGCCGGCAAATTGGACACTCAGCAGTGGCCATAGCCAGGTCAGCCTTGGTAAGTTGAAGTCCATGTTGCTGAGCCCATGCATAACTTCCATCCCTGCCACCGTGGTCACTTTGTTCATGAGCCCATTGGGCAATGACAGGGGTGGCTGGGGAAAGAGGCTGAGTGGTGTCCACAGAATGGGTCATCCTATACACTTGATTATTAAAATCCTCCATTGATGAGCTCTCACATGGGACACAAGTACCTTCATGGTTTTTGACCACTCAAAGAAGTCCATACACATGCATACACACACACACACACACACACACACACACACACACACACACACACACAAAGGGGAGTTTATACATATATATGCATATATATATAGGAGTTTATTAAGTATTAACTTACACAATCACAAGGTCCCACAATAAGCTGTCTATAAGCTGAGGAGCAAGGAGAGCCAGTCTGAGTCCCAAAAATTAAGGAACTTGGAGTCTGATGTTTGAGGGCAGGAGGCATCTAGCATGGGAAAAAGATGTAGGCTAGGCCAGTCTCTCCTTTTCATGGTTTTCTGGACTAATATTTTGTATCCTTCAGTCCAATCAAGTTGACACTCAGCATTAACCATAACATATGGCTCAAACAAATGAGTTATGCCAATCAGATTTTGTCTTTGGAGAGTTTCAACCAACCAAGCCACTGACTACTACCAGTCACTGATGGACATTGGTATTGGAAGGTCTTACAAACTCAGGGGCTGTAATAGCCATTGGGCCCATATGTAAGTTGCTGAAGGGGCCATTGTCTTCTTAAAATGCCTGAAAAGAGAAGGGACTGGAACAGACACAAACTGATGAAGAACTGAGAGAATATGTGACTGCCCCTGAGAGAGAAAGAGACAGAGAAAGAGAAGATGTCTGGTTTATGTTCTGACTTTCAGTTCTAATTTCCTTGAGCCTGGCTGTTCTTGTTTCTTATGCATTCTCCCTCTCTCTGTTTCTGTGTGTGTGTGTGTGTGTGTGTGTGTGTGTTTAAATGTTAAATATTTAAAATTTAAACCTTAATCCTTTTGAGTATATGACCAAAAAGGCTGTAATTAGAACAGGAATTGGTACCAGGAGTGGGGTTTCAAGTGACACAGCCTTAAAATGTGGGACAGTTGTGGTATCATTGGGAGGAGATATAATTTAAAAATAAATTAAAAGATGAGAATATTGCAGCCTGTGATTTTTGGTGAAAAACTAGTTAAGTGTCACCTGCAATCCCTTGAGACCCAGGCCATAAACATACAAAAGGTGAAGCTTTAGGAGGCTTGATGACTGAATTTAAGAATAATGAAGCAGATTATTTATTTTCTATCCAGAATGCCTGTCTGTCAGCAAATAAGAAGAGCAAGGTGATTATGTAATCCTGGTGCAGGAAGCCCATTTTGGCTGTAGCTGGAGCTCTCTAATTACTTAGATTCAAATCTAGAAACTAATGGGCCTTGCCAAACTGTGGTCTAGTCCTAATTTTCTGCCTCATTGAGTTTCTAGTGCCAAAGCTAAAGCTGTGATTGACAAAGATGGATATTTAGGCCAGTGGAAAAGGATTATCATGGAAAAGGATTATCTAGAAAAAGAAGTTGCTGGAGAACATGACACTCCCACAAACTCCTCCAAGGCATTTTTTACTCTGCCTTTCCTATAAATCGAGAAGATCCCTTTCCACTGGGAGGCAAGTCTAACAGTTAGGATTGAAGTATAGATAAGGAAAAACAGATTAGGAGAGAAATAGCTAGCACTTTTTGCCCACATCCCTTTTATACCAAGTGGCATCAGCCATTAAGAGAAGGAAAGTCTGATTGAAGAAACTAATTCTGGGTTCTGAGTTACAGAAAATTGATGAGCCTGGTCCTCAGGATTTATTTCAACTATTAAGAATATACAGGCTCCCAAGGACATTGGCTTTACAGTATCAGCCAGGGTTCCCTGTAGCTTTAGGATTAAATATTTGCTTATTTAATCCTAAGTAGCCACTCTATGGTTCTTGTCCTAGAGAACTCTTTCTTTCCTCTACTTTTCTAAGTAAATGATTGTTTTCTGCTGTCTTCTGTTTTTGTTCCATTGTTGAATGTTGGGGTATGGCAGAAGTTAAGTTTACCATTTAGTTCATACATTGTAGGAAGATGCAACGTCACCTTTGGACAGGCTCTCACAGAACTAGAAGAGGAATGGATATAACCTGAATATTGTGGATTCTGAGGCAGGCAGACAACCTTTGAGATGGCCTTGAGATACTCACTGCCTCTGAATGAGGAGAAGAACGTGTCTTAAAGTTATTTCCTGTGGGGAGAAGATGTATGATTTATAGTTGTAAATGTGATCAATTAGTCAAAAGCACCTTTGAAAATGTCCAAACATGGAAAAGCTTATGTGCGCCAGGCAAGCAACTTTTTTTTGGAATCTCACTCTGTCACCAGGCTGGAGTGCAGGGGCACCATTTCTGCTCACTGCAACCTCTGCCTCCCAGGTTCAAGCTATTCTCCTACCTCAGCCTCCTGAGTAGTTGGGACTACAGGCACATGCCACCATGCCTAGCTAATGTTTTGTATTTTTAGTAGAGATGGGGTTTCACTGTGTAGCCAGGATGGTCTCGATCTCCTGACCTCATGATCCACCGACCTCAGCCTCCCAAAGTGCTGGTATCACAGGCGTGAGCCACTGCACCCAGCCGAGGGACAGCTTTATATGCTGGATGGACACTTAACCCAGGACAGCAAATCCTATGACTTACATTGTCAGGGTTGAATGGATAGGCTCATCAAAGCACTCTTTTTCCTGAATTTTGAACGAGGAGGCATTGGGCCTATTGTCACTTGGAGTGAGCTCTTCAGTTGGGTCCTATACATTGGGGGCATGATGAATATACAGGAATGAAGTAGGGTACCAGGGGAGAATGGGGCAGATACCCGAAGACTGGTGACTCCTGAGAGGGAGAGACAGAGTTGCTGCTTCTGTTCTTTGTGGGTTTCTCCTGATTTTAGATCCTCTCAAATCTAGCAATATTTTACTTTTCTGTTCCTGGACTTCATTGGATTTCTGTTTTCTTACAATAAATCCCAGTCCGTAGCAGAAATCTAGCAGTCAGGAGACAGATCTAGGTGGAAATATGCTTTTCAGATCCGGCTACATTTCTGTGGATTCACCACCTGGGAGTGGAGGAAATCACCCAAGGAGGGTGTAGAGGGAAAAAGAAAATGCTGTATTCTGATCATTACAAATACCTCATATTACACAGTGTACCACAAGATATTAAATGTTTGCATATATTATTTTATTTACCCTTCTAAACAACTTTGTAAAGCAGCTGTTAAGATTGTCCTAATTTTACAAATGAACAGAGGTGATAAAATGGGTTCAGTTGTTAATACTTTGCCTGGGTTGCACAGGTCTTCTGACTGAGTTCACATTTCAGCTCATATTAGGAGCAGAAAGGACTCAGAATTCATAGGGCAGAGCTATATGCACTGGACCAGAATCCTCCCCTAGGGGTGGGTACCACTCTGTAATCATAAAGACCAGTATTATCTGATGTTTACAGAGAAGCCGGCAGGAGAGTAAATGAATAAACGAAGTAAATGAATTAAATGAAGTAAATGAATTAAACGAAGGATGCTTATCCCAGGGCTCCTTGTTTCCCTTTGTGGGTCTCCTCTTCCCCCACCCCATGACTAGCCCTGCTGCTCTCTAGCCCCTTTGAGGGAGAGCACTGACCTGCCCCATCCACAGAGAAGCAAGAGGCCTGTGCTGCAGTTTTCCTTCCCCATGGTCAATTCCTGGTCCTCCAGGGCAGTGTTTAATGCCCCTAAATTTTCCTACTTAAGGGTGGGTAGCGGGGAGGGACGGTAAATGGTGCTTTGTGGGAAAAGGGTTACATGGGCAAAGGATTTGGGAAATGCTGAGTTAAACAAACAAAAGGGATTTCCTGACCACAGTTCTTAGAGTGTTAAATGTGTACGTGCATCTCCTAGAAGATCATATTATGGGAAGACCTTCTTCCCCAACTTACTCGACCACAGAACAGCTTTCTAATGTGCTAGCATTTTAAGCAGAAACAGGGAAGGGGAAAAAGACAGTGGAGGTGGGAGGCATCCAAGAACTTCACCTCAAAGGTTAGCAAATGCCTACTCCCTATTCATGAGCAATGGCCTTGAGTGGAGCTCTCAACTGATAAGTGGGGGTTTGTTTGTGTGTGTGCGTGAGTGTGTGGTTTGTGTGTTTTATGTATGCGCCCACACACGTAGGCACAATTCTTGGCTGTCAACTCAAAGGCAGGAACTGGATTGATTTTTATAACTTTGCTCTTAAGGTTTCTCATCCCCTAATATTGGCTCAGGTCTCTTTGGGGGCTACACGTTAAATAAGGCACACCCTGCATCACAGGGGCTCTAGTTGCTTGCTGTGGGTGGTGGGGCCGGGAACTCATTAAGATTCTCAAAGTTTAGGAAGGAGCAAAGGCCAAGTTAAGAGAACACCTGTCTCCTGACTCCTTGCGGGGCTGTCTTTTTGGCCTGCCCAACCTACTGAGGACTCATTGGAGGAGTCCTCCCAGGGAACTTCTCTTACATTGACACCCTCTGTTTATTTTTAAATCCCTAATTACCCTTTAAACTTGCTGTGGTTTATTTTTAGAGGTTTCTCATCCACCTCATTAACAGCTCGTAAAAGCTCCTGTCTCATATTTCCACCGTTATGTCCTTCATTAAACACACTGGCTTTTGTTATCTCGGAACACTGGTCTTGTTTAGAATTGAAATGAGATGACTCCAAGCCGCTGCCTAACTGCTTTTTAGGCATTCCTTCCCTTTCCTCCAATCTTTCTGTCTGCCATGGGGCTGCCTAGAGCCTTGTCCCCAGGGTTCTCTCTGTTCTGTTTTGGTTATTTTGTTCATAATCAAGGGCTGAGAATGCAGTAGAAGGAGGCATGGGATTTTGACGGCTCTGTCTGGTGTTTCGGTTTTGTTTTGTTTTGCTGATTTCTGGGGGTGGGCACCGTTGGGTTCCTTCCTCCACCTCTACCGGAGTTAGGAAGAAAGAGGCGGGTTAGGATTTTTTTAAGCTTTGCGTCCAACGTGTGAACAGAACAGCAATACTTGATTAAATGCACACCAGGACTCTGATCCCTGTTCTGACACCTGCTGATCCTCTTCCCTCGTCAGGAAAGTGCTGTGTAATGACCTTTTCCTGCTGGCCCAGTTTATATCCAAACCTTCTTAGTGGGACTGATCGAAATATTGAAAGCATCCATCATCAAAAGGGCTCGACATGAGGTGCTGCCTCGCAGAGGGAGGAAGGCTGGTGTGGGGCAGAGGAAGCACTTGCAGTCTGGGGACAGTTAGTGGCACAGGCCCGGTAGCATTTGTGGGGGCACCTGCACTTTGGCCAGGGCAGGGCAAGCTCAGTTAGTGGTCTGTCCTTTGTGGCCTGGGTCCAATCTGCCTTGTGGAACTCAGTCTCCCAGGCAAGAGAGAAACCTGTCGTCTGTGCTATTGGCTCGGTGGGTGGGCACAGGCTGAGGTGGTGCCCATGCCCTTCACAGGCAAACTAGAGCAGATAACACCAGGCTTCTCTAGGCTTGAATCTCACTTTCTCCCCTTGGCTTTGGGCAAGTTACTTTACTTCTCTTCCTTGCATCCTCTTCCGTATAAAGAGGAGGGAGGTGATACTAATATTACCTACCTCAAAGTATTGATGTCAGAACTAAATCAGATAATGTGTGTAAAGAATTGGCACAGTGACTGGCACATTATAATCATGTAGCAGATGACAGCTGCTGCAATTACTATTAGTATTATTGGAAGATAGTGACCATTCTGGTCCTACGTGGCCATTTGAGACCATAGGGGCAGTGAGAGCCCTGTGGGTCATTGTGATGACGTGAATTTTATCCTGTAAAAGAACTTGTCTACTCATTCACTCAGATGTCTGTTTATCCAACAAACACTTATAAAGCACTTACTATGTGCCAGGGACTATGCAAAGTGGGGACAAAGTGGGGCTCTCTGTGGGGTGTCAGCTCTCAGGCAGCCTCTACTCTGATGAGGGACATCCTACTATAACAGATATTAGAATAAAATATGTACTAGAAAGAAGACACAAATGCTGGGCTTGCAAGGACAAACAAGAAGGAGCTAATAGTTATGCCCCGAGAGGCGCAGACTCATGAAAGATAGAGGAGGGAGGTTTGAGCAAGAACATAAGGGATGAGAAAGGTTTCAAGGACAAAGAAGGGAGGGAAGAACATTCTAGGATGAGGAGCGGCATTAGCAAAGTCATGGAGAAGTGAACGTGCTTGGGTATTTGGAAATGTACCCTGGGTAGAGAGAGAAAGTGACCACATAGGGCCCAGTGATGGCTGCACTCAAATGCCATGTGAGGGAATTTGAAGGAACTGAGGTCTTAAGAGAAGTGACGTTAGACCTTTGTTTCAGAGAGTTAGCTAACTGGGGTATATGAAGTGGATGGGCAGTGGGTCCTAACCTTTCACTACCAGGAAGCACCTTTTGTTAATTTATTCCCATGGATCTGGCAGTTTGACTTTGGACATGTAGCATATTACATTTATCAATAGTCTGTGATGCTTTATTGGGGTAAGTGTATAGTTTCCAGTAGTTCTTTTAAATACTGAAGACCCCTAGACATCTAAGAGTGCCAGGCTGGGAATCAAAGGGGGTAGGGAGGTAGAAGAGCAGATGTTTGAAGATCCCTTGACTCCTAGATGCCCAGGACAGAAGGGAAGAAGGCCTGAACTAAGGCAGGTGCAGCTTCTGAAAGGTGGGGACAGGTGTGAGATGTTCTGTGGGTGAAATGGACAGAATTCAGTGAGTGATTGGGGCTGAGGTGAGGGAGGAATAGAAAGATGAGCCAAGGTTGGGCATGGTGGCTCATGCCTGTAATCCCAGCATTCTGGGAGGTCAAGGTAGGAGGATCCCTTGAGCAGAGGAGTTCAGACCAGCCGGGGTAACACAGCGAGATCCTGCATCTCAAAAAAAAATTTTTTTTTAATTAGCTGGGCACAGTGGTGGGCCCCTGTGGTCCCAGCTACTCAGGAGGCTGAGGTAGGAGAGTAGCTCGAGCCCAGGAGAAAGAGGCTGCCGTGAGCTATGTCCTTGCCACCACACTCCAGACTGGGCAATAGAGCCAGACCCTGTCAAAAAGAGAGAGAGAGAGGAAAGAGAGAGAAGAGAAGAGAAGAGAAGAGAAGAGAAGAGAAGAGAAGAGAAGAGAAGAGAAGAGAAGAGAAGAGAAGGAAAAGAAAACTAAAGAAAGAAAAATGAATTAGAGCTTCTGGGCCTGGGGATAAGAATATTAACAAGAGGGCTGGGCGCAGTGGCTCATGTCTGTAACCCCAGCAGTTTGGGAGGCCAAGGCGGGCGGATCATCTGAGGTCAGGAGTTTGAGACCAGCCTGGCCAACATGGTGAAACCCTGTCTCTACTAAAAATACAAAAATTAGCCGGGCATGGTGGCAGATGCCTGTAATCCGAGCTACTCAGGAGGCTGAGGCAGGAGAATCGCTTGAACCCGGGAGGTGGAGGTTGCAGTGAGATTGTGCCATTGCACTGCAGCCTGGGTGACAAGACCAAAACTCTGTCTCATAAAAAAAAAGAATATTAACAAGAGAAGGGACATGGACAGGACTGGCAGCCGGGAGGAAGGAGTGTCCATTGATAGTTGATGCACTGAGTGTGAGCTCGCTGCAGCCTCCTACGTGGAGTTCTTCAGCAGGAAGTTGGGAGCTTGGGAGAGAGGTCACTGCTTTGGGGCAACGCAAGTCATTTTCTCATGGGCAGAGAAACCGAGGCTCACTTAATCTTCTATCCATACAATTGCTAGGACTAGTGCCCCTATCTGACACCCACCTTTACTTACCTTCTGCCCTGATCAGACACCAATCATCTGGAATCTGTTTCCTAACATTCTCCTGTATCTGTCCTTCAGTACTTGGGAAAGGCTTGCTGACTACGGGAAAGGAAGGTTGGGTTAGGTAGAGGGGTGCGAAGACGTGCCCAGGCCAGGGCAGCGCTCCACCACTGCCTCCTGCCCTGCTGACGCCCAGCCTGCAGCAAGCCTGGTTTAGAACAGATGCGCTCAGTCACGAGCAACCTGTCTGCTCCTGCTTTTGCTCTGTGGTCACGGGAAGCAGATGGCTCACCCTGCTGTAGGGGGGACTGAATGGCAGTAGCATCAGTGTGGGGTGACCTTCAGGGCACTGAGCAAGGCCTGCAGAGTGGGTGCCTTTGCTAACACCCCCTCCTGTGCAAGTCCGACAGTGTGTTGCCCATGGGGCTGCCAGCCAAATACCTGAGGGGGAAATAGTCATGCCCCCAAGCTGTTCATGAACAGACCTAAGTAGACACACAAGCCCCATCAGGTGGAATTTAGAACACAGTCCCGCTGTGAGCTGTGTCTGGGTCAGGGTCTTCTCGACTTAGGAAAAACCATCCCATGCCATGTAAAGCCAAATCTCTAATTCTGTGCCTAATGGTCCTTGACACATTCGCCTGGACTTTGCTGTGCATCAGAATCACCAGCCAGCTTGTTGAAGTGTGGATTCCTAGGCTCCAATCTAGTGCATCAGAACTTCTGTGGGTAGCAATTTACATTTGTAACCAGCTTTCTAGGTGGCTCAAATACACAGTGAAGTTCGAGTAGCTGATGGAGAGCATCCTCTGCTAAATCACACCAAGACTTCTTCCTTGCATTGTCCATCACAGAGCATGCTTGTGGGGCTACTGTGTTAACTGTTTTCGGAATCCCACACTGGGTATTCTGAATCTCGGTATGTGGCTCTGGTCTTGGCTCGTGTGTCCTCCCCTTTTGGCTGTAGGTGCCTCATCTCTGACAGGCTCCCATGATGGGGCACTTGGATGTGCAGGGCAGCAGTAGGGAGCCAGGTGGGAAAAGAGCATGAAAGAAATAGGACACCAGCTTCTAATAAGGGAGTGTGCCGAGCACTGGCTCAAGGTGTGGGAGGGAAAGCACTGGAACCCTTCCTAGAACCCTCTAATTTCTAGGAAGGTTTTTCTGGAGAGGCTGGAGTTAGGCCCCAAGAATAAGTGGGATTAGGTTTCCTGAGGATAGAGGATAAATAAAGTGTGGTGAGAGGAGGGGGTTGCCTTTGGCCATAGAAAAGGGTGCTGAAGACCCATGAAGTGTTTTGAACACCAGATTAATGCGTTGTCAGTTTCATGTAAGGCAAAGTGATTGGTAATTTTTAAAGCTCTTTGCAAACATTAATCATTCCTGTCTCCTTCTGTGGGCAAAAGAGAAGTCAGTAAAAAATTATGAGTAATGGGGGATGCCTGCCAAAGGTTTTAGGATGAATAAACCATGAGGGAAGGGGAGAACAGCTTTTTAGGGGTTCAGAAGTAGTTGTCCAAGGGCTGAATCTGATTAGTTTGCCCAATAGTGTTAGTTTTGTTTTTGTTTTGTTTGAGATCGAGTTTTGCCCTTGTCGTCCAGGCTGGAGTGCAATGGCACGATCTTGGCTCACTGCAACCTCTGCTCATTGCAACCTCCACCTCCCAGGTTCAAGCAATTCTCCCGCTTCAGCCTCCCAAGTAGCTGGGATTACAGGAGTCCACCACCACACCCGGCTAAATTTTTTGTATTTTTAGTAGAGACGGGGTTTAACCATGTTGGTCAAGCTGATCTCGAACTCCTGGCTTCAAGTGATCCACCCACCTTGGCCTCCCAAAGTACTGGGATTACAGGCATGAGCCACCATGCCTGGCCTATTTTTTGGTTTAGTTTTAAATTTGAATTTGAATGTCTTTAGATAGAGCTCTCACCTTCCGGGTCCCACAACCTACAACTCTACCTTTGTTTTACAGCCTCACGCATTTACACCTGCTTAGCCCCAGAAAATATTAGAGTTTTTAAATCTCTCATTTGGCATAGAGAAGAGTGAGAAGTTGAAATTCCAGTAGGAGAGATGACAGCAGTGGGAAGTACTGAGGGCCCAGAGAGAGTGGGGCAGTGAGATAAGAAAGGAGGAGACCACACAGAGGAGAAGTAAATAGGATGCATTGATGGATTGCGGGCGAGAGGGGAGTCGAGGATTAAACTGATGGGACAATGCTGCTGAAGTCCTTAGAGGCTGAGGAGCGGCTCTGAAGGATGTGTTGGGTTTAGGTTGTGGCAGGACATCTTAGGGCCTTGTCTAACAGCAGGTGACAGCTGGGCCTGACAAGAAGAGTAATGGCAGCTGGGGATGCAGATCAGCCCTGGCATGGAGGCGGCAGGTGAAGTGCAGGTGGAGGTGACGGGGTAAGAGTGTGCAGGGAGAGGGCGGAGGGCTGGGGGAGCCCAAGGCCTGGGCCTGGGGCCTTCTCACTGCGAGGCGGTGTGTAGAAGAGTCAGGATGGCAGCAAAGCTGGATCCCATGTGAGAGCCAGAGTCAGATAAGGAGGATCCAGGATGGAGGGGCTGATTGGCTGCAGGAGGCACTTCGGGGGCCGAGGAGAACATGGATTGGAAACACGTCCTTCAGTAAGCCATCGGCTTTGAGCGTTGGTGAGCAGGTCAGCAGCTGTGAGCATCCGTGTGGTTGGGTTCTGCTTGCTCAGTAAGGGAGCACTGAGGCAGCGGAGCTCCAGCTTCGACTGAGGGGGTGGCAGGGGCTCCCAGCAAAACCTGGCTATAAACTGGACAGTGGAAGGGTGGCCTCTGCTCTGACCTGTCACTGTCTTCCCTGAGTGGCTCTGCTTGGCCAACGCTGAGCTGTTCATAGCTGTCCCACACTGGCTCACCCTGTGCTTCCTGCTAGACAGCCTAGAAGACCACGGCGCTCTCTGCTCCTCAAGCCAGCTGTGCTCTGGTTGGTAAGCTGCGGCTGCTGGAACTTTTCTGACTGTGGAGGCCACTTCCACTTCAGGCTGGCGAACACTTACCAGTTTTCTGCTTGCTCTTTGGTGGCCCCTCCTGTAGCTCAGCACCCCATAAGGCTGAAGAGGCGGCTGCTCAGCTGTGGCTGAACGGGGCGGTGGGCGGGGGGGAAGCTTCCTTTAGTGGGTAAGGGCTGGAGTTTCAGGAGTTTCAGGTGAAAAGTGTTTGGTGCTGCTTGGCTTCGCGTTTTCCCCCAAAGTGAAAACCCAGCTGGTTTGCTCCCCTGGTTTGTCGCTGAGGCGGTATCTGGTATTTATAGAAGACCGAGCCAAGGGCCAGTCAGCTCAGAATGGACATGCCTGAGCTGGAGTTCTCTGGAGCAACTGTCTCCGAGCTTTCTCCCTCCCTGAAGTTCAGCTAAGGTTTTCTCTCGAACACTTTCAAGCCCTGAGAAGTTTGAAGCGATACAAACGGGGGAATGGACCCTCAAGCACACTGACTGTCTTTCTGTTGGCATGGACATCTTGTGTGTTTTTTTATGGTGATGGCAAGAAAGTAGCTAGGAGAAGAGCTCAGAGAACGGTCCAGTCGGGGCGCCGGGAGCAGCTGCAGCGGCCAGCTCTCGGGGTGATGGGCATTGCCTCCTGTTCCTGCAGCCTCTAGGACCTCCTGCTTCTGAATAATGTGCCTTGCTAACCTACTGGGCAGGAACCAGAATTGTTGTTTTTAGCATGTAGCTTCCAGCTGCAAGAAAAAGGAATGGTGGGATAGTTGACATTTTAAAAGACAACTGGAATGAGTGAGATATCAACTGATACATTCATTAAATGTCATCACTTTTGTTCCTATTCCGCGTTCCGCGCTTAAGTTATTCTAGATTAATTACCCAGCCACTTGATTTATTCCTTACATCCCCCTCCCTGCTCTCAGCCACCCTCTCCAGGGTTAAGAGCAGCACAAGTTACCCAGTTGTAAAGGCTAAGTAGGGGCCTTCAGAGAAAGAGGAGGCTGTCCAGGCAGCTAGGCTGCAGGACGTTCTCATGGTGGGGTCAGAAGCTGAGCCTGACCACTGCCAAGAAAGTCTTCATCCCCCTGTTTTACAGACGAGGGAAGTGAGGCTCAGAGAGGGTAAGTGATCCAGCCAGGGCAGACTGGGGAGGCTCGAGGAGCTGGAATTTAACCCAGGTCTTCTGGCTCTAGGCTCTTGAGCTTACCAAATGTATTGGTGTCAAAGAGACAAATCTATTTTCACATGCCAGGTAGCGACAGGGATTAAATAAACTGGAGAATACAATTTCACACCCCCTTGTTGCCCCCACTTCCTTGTCAGGGAGAGGGAGTGCCAGGAACAGGAGGGCAGCTGCAGGTTAGCATCCAGGAGGCACATGAGGAATCAATCTGCACAGTATGTCAGGTATATTTGGATCATTCAGCAAAGAAAGGTCTTAGTAATTTAAGGAAGACAATGCGTGAAGTTTGTCTGGCTCTTTGATTTCACAATCCATTTTGACTGCTCTGTGTCATTGTTGGTCATTTTTCCAGAGAGATGAAAGACCTGGTACAAAGGGCCATAGCCCTTTCAACTGCAATTAACAAGTCCTCTGTCGTCTCAGGGACTCACATTTCTACAAACAGAATTTCTCGCCCCAGATTTTCATTCCTTATTGCCCCAGCCTGAAGTGTTCCCACAGCCCTGGCCCAGGCACAGATTGCAAGGTGAAGCCACACAGAAAGGCAAAAATGTTACATGACTTAGGAAAGCCTGGGGCATCTGCCCACGTTGGTGCTCTGTGTCTCTCTGGGTAATCTCTGATGTGTCACCAAACTTCCCCAAACTGTGTGGAAAAAAGAGCCACCTCAGGGAAAAGAGTCACATATCCTCTCCATTCCTCCCCCCATTACTAATTTACCGTGAGTTTGTTGTCCTCAGCTGAGATCGCTGCAGGAGGTGATTCACAACTCTGGTACTGAGAGATGCAAGAAGGCAGGGGGCCTGAGCTAGCCTGCAGGAGTGCCTGAGTTTGTGGAGTTCCTCTGAACCCTCCATATTCTGTCTGCTCTCTCCTGCGGCAGCTCATCAGTTCATCACCAAATTTCCCTTTTCATCAAGTGGCTCATGGCTCAGGTTTTGTCTGGAGCTGCATATTGTAGTGTGATGAGCTCTCTTGCCTTTTTTAAAAGTTTTTTTTGAGACAGAATCTCGCTTTGTCACCAGGCGCCAGGCTGGAGTGCAGTGGCGCCATCTCGGCTCACTGCAACCTCCGCCTCCCGGGTTCAAGCAATTCTCCTGCCTCGGCCTCCCTAGTAGCTGGGACTGCAGGTGCATACCACCACACCCAGCTAATTTTTTATTTTTAGTAGAGACGGGGTTTCACCATGTTGGCCAAGAGGGTCTTCATCTCTTGACCTCGTGATCCACCTGCCTCGGCCTCCCAAAGTGCTGGGATTACAGGCGTGAGCCACCGCGCCCAGCTTCTCCTGCCTTTTTGAAGCTCGACAGTGCTTTTCAGTAGAGCTGCAAAGTTATACTGACTTCATTCTTCCTTACATTATCCATCATTTGCATCATCATCAATGCGGGGTGACTGGCTGGGGTTGGGTTTGATGGGCAGATCCCACAACTCTTTAGCGGCTCCTGGAGGAGTAACTGGTGTGGGGGACCAAATTAGTATGCATGACTGATGATTTTCAAAGAGGCCATCACCAGGCCCTCTTCCTGGAAGGGATGAGGCTAGGGTTTCAGAGGGTACATTTAGGGGTATACCATGAAGGGATATGCATAGATGTCTGGGTTAGGTAATCCTTCTCTAGGATGTCTTAAATCTCTGATATATTTCGAGCTTTGCTCTTGCCGTATTACTGAGTAATTTCCTATTTCTTCGTTTGTCTCCTCTGAATTTTGAGCTCCTTAAAGAGCTGTGTTCTATTAGAAGGCACTTAGCATCATGCTTAAGCATGTGAGCTCCGGGATTTAATTATCTGGGTTCAGTTTCATGATCTTGGGCAAGCTCTTTACCCTCTTATGGCTGGAAGGGGAATTGGATGAGATTATGCATGTAAAGCACTTAGAACAATGCTTGGCCTGGCATATAGTAACTGCTTAGTGTATGTTAGTTATTAGTATTCTTAAATTTGCATGTCCTCAGCTCTAGCATGATACCTGATGTACATTAGATGCTCAACACATGTCTTTTGAGTGAATAGATGGGTAACTACCTATGTGTATGCAGAAAAAGAGGTGAGCCTGCCATAATGGGAGTAAGTCCAGGTGAAGTTCTTGAGCATTCTGGGGCTGAGGTGGGGCAGGAGAGAGAAGCTGGGCTGCAAGATTTAGTTCTGTTGTCAGGTTGGGAATTGGGCCAGGACATTTACAGTTGTGGGAGATGACTTTCACAGGAAACTGGTAAGAGTTGAGTTTAGTGTAAAAGGTCTAGTTAGCTGGGTTTGACCTCCACATATACTGGGTTCTGTACGAAGGATCACAACATGTGTTTATCAGTAGGGTTCCCAGAGCAGAGGTGGATTTATGGACAGAAAGTCAGCAAATGGCACCCTGTGGAGTGATTATAATGTCTTCAAGAGTTGGGTCCCTGACAATACTACCGAAAGTAACCCACAGATTCTAGGCGATTTCTATTAAAATCCCAATGATGTTTTTTAAAGAAATTGAAAAATTCATCCTAAAATTCCTATGGAATCTCTGGGAACCCTAAATAGCCATAATAATTTTGAAAAAGAACAAAGTTGAAGGACTCATTCTTCCTGATTTCAAAGCTTACTTCAAAGCTACAGTAATCAAAACAGTATGGACTGGCATAAAGACAAACATATAGACCAAATAATTAGAACAGAGACATTAGTAATAAACCCTTCCATATGTGGTAAAATGATTTTTGACAGAAGTACCAGGACCATTCAATGGGGAAAAGGACAGTCTTTTCAACAAATGATGCTGGGAAAATTGGATACCCACAAGCGAAAGAATAGAGTTGGACCCTTACCTTACAGCATATGGAAAAATTAATTCAAAATGGATCAAAAGCCTAAATGTAAAGAGCTAAACCTATAAAACTCTTAGAAGAAAACAGAAGAAATCTTTATGACATTCAATTTGGTGATGATTTCTTAGATATAGTATAAAAGTCACAAGTAACAGAAGAAAAAAGACAAATTGGACTTCATCAGAATTAAAAACTTTTGTGATTGCATCAAAGGACATGATCAACAGTGTTAAAATGCAACCCATAGAATGGGAGATAATGTTTTCAAATCACATATCTGATAAAAGATTAATATCCAGAATACATACAGAACTCCTACAACTCAACAATAACAAAAACAACCCAATTCAAAATGGGCAAGGGGCTTAAGTAGACATTTTTCCAAAGAAGATACACAAATGGCCATTAAGCACATGAAAAGATGGTCAACCTCACTAACCATTAGGAAAATGCAAATCAAAACCACAATGAAATACTACTTCACACCCATCAGGATGGCTACTATCATAAAAGCAAGGGTTGGCGAAGATGTGGAGAAACTGGAACTCTTGGGCAGTGCTGTTGGGAATGTAATAAAATAGTGCAGGCGCTATGGGAAACAGTATGGGGTTCCTCAAAAACTAAAAACTGAATTACTGTGTAGTCCAGCAATTCTGTTTCTGGGCATACACCTAGAAGAATTGAAAGCAGGGTCTCAAAGAGAGGTTTGTACACCTACAGTGTACAATAGTAGCATCATTCATAATAGCTAAAACATGGAAGCAACCCAAGTAGCCACTGATGAGTGAATGGATAAGCAAAATGTGGCATGTCCGTACAACAGAATATTATTCTGCCTAGAACAGAAGGAAATTCTGACATATTCTGCAACATCTGTTGAGGACATGATGCTAAGTAAAATAAGCCAGCCACAAAAGAACAAGCCTGTGTATTCCACTCATATGAAGTACTTAGAGCAGTCAAATTCGTAAAGACAGAAAATAGAATGGTGGTGGCCAGGGGCTGGGAGAAGGGAGGAATGGGGTGTTAGTGTTTAACGGGTAGAGAGTTTTAGATTTGCAAGATGAAAAGACCGTTGCGGATGGAGGTGTGGATGTTAGCACAACAGTGTGAATATACTTAATGCCTGTAAACTATACAATTAAAAATGGTACATTTTATGTCATGTGTATTTTGCCACAGTTCTTTTCAAAACATCAAGGGTCGAGCTGAGGGGAGAAAAAAAAAGAGTTGGTGGCTTGCAAACCTAGGTGAAAATGGACGTTTGTGAATCGAGTGATATTGAAACAACTTGAATTCACTTGTTAGGAAGAATCATTTTAGGAAGCCCTTGATTGATCTGTCTTGTTCATCGGCATTTGCATCGATCAGCTTTGCTCCATCATGATTCGTGTCACGTTCTTTTCCCTTGACCTCTAAATGTTGGTGGTTCCCAAAGAACCTCTTTTTAGGCTCCCTTGTCTACGTGTCCTCGCTTAGCAGGGTCAGCCTCCTGTCTTCACATCGCTTTGTCGTGTAAGGTTCCTGTAAACAAACGTCTCACACCTGACCTTGCTGCCAGGCTGCGTCTTGAACTGCAGCTATCTGCTGGACATCCCTCCAGCATCTCAAACTGAGTTTGGCCCAAACTGGACTCACCATTTTTTCTTGTTCTGCTGAATTTCTGGTTTCTGTGGAAGGCATAGAACACGTGGTTTCCAAGGTATAAAAACATACGACACTTGGGACACCCCCTTTCCTCTCCTTGTCTTCCAGATGAGCGCAGCTGTCAGCCATGTTGCGTTTTCCCTCTGTGACCATCACATTTTTAAAAAATAGAGATGGGATCTCACTGTGTTGCCCAGGCTGGTCTCAAACTCCTGGGCTCAAGTGATCCTCCCACCTTGGCCTTCCAAAGTGCTGGGATTACAGGTGTGAGCCACCACATCTGGCTGTGACCACCACATGTTGTACAGGTGCCCTGCCTGTGTCTGGGTCAGCCCTACACTC
Organism: Sapajus apella; assembly: GCF_009761245.1. Classification (NCBI taxonomy): domain Eukaryota; kingdom Metazoa; phylum Chordata; class Mammalia; order Primates; family Cebidae; genus Sapajus; species Sapajus apella. The sequence continues at coordinate 6,063,192 of NW_022437009.1, read as the reverse complement.
CCTCTTGTGGATGGCCACAATTGCCTTGCCATCTCTTCACCTCCAGTCTCTCCACATGGGCTATGAACCAGCCAGGGAAAAGCTGGGGAGAGCCTGGTCTTGTTCCCTCTACTAAGGAATCAGACCTCTGGATAAGACTCACCCTGAAGGAGAGCAGAACGTGGTACGGATCATAAAGTCCCAAGTGGCTTCTGGCTGAGAAATAGCCCAAGAAGGAGAGGCTGGTTAAGTGGATGGGGTGAGACCACTAGACTGAGTTTCAAAGTCAGAGGAGCAGGTGCAAAGCCACCAGTGGAAAGTGGGGCAGCAGATCCAGTTCCCAGAGGAGGCTGTTGGCAAGAGCTACGCAGGGGCCAGGTCTAGAGTCTGGTGGAGTGGGGCTCAGGGCCGGGGACAGTAGGGCTCCATGGGCAGAAGTCCTGCATTCTTCCTGGGCTGACCAGTGCAAGCAGGGTGGCACTTGAACTCAGGGAGTTCACTGTTTCCCCTCGATGTGGGATAGTGCAGCCCTAGGAATTCCTGCTCTGGACTTTCACTTGTATGGGCCCGTCAGTCTGCAGATGCCTTCTCACAACTGTCACACCTCCAAATCCCACTCAGCCTCAATGCCTAGAGCAGAGCCACTTTGCACCTGAAGTTCCTACTCATTCCGCTGAGTTGTGATGTTCTTTCTTCTTCTTCTTTTTTTTTTTTTTTGAGACAGAGTGTTCCTCTGTCACACAAACTGGAGTACAGTGGCACCATCTCTGCTACTGCAACCTCCTCCTCCTGAGTTTAAGTGATTCTCCTGCCTCGGCCTCCCAAGTAGCTTGGATTACAGGTGCCCACCACCACGTCCAGCTAATTTTTGTATTTTTAATAGAGATGGGGTTTCACCATGTTGGCCAGGCTGGTCTTGAACTCCTGACCTCGTGATCCGCCCACCTCAGCCTCCCAAAGTGCTGGGATTACAGGCGTGAGCCACCTCGCCCGGCTGATGTTCCTTCTTGAACCTCTATAGAGGTCCTTTTACTTCACCTCCCTAACGGCACTTCCATTTTCTACCTTGGCCTTTCTGGCAAGTCATTTGACAATGAATAGAACCCATGGATGCCTGTGTTAGTGCTTCTGAATCCATCGTTCTGAATCCATGTGTCAGCCTCCACAGGCCTGTTTAGATTCACTGTGGTCTTCCCAGGCGCTGCTAACTCAGTATTTTCAGTTCTTCTTTCCCCAGGGAACTTGAGCCTCTTATGTTTTGGGAGACCCTATCTGTAGTTCTGGCAATGGACTGTGAAGAAAAGCATTCAGGCCACTAGGAGACCCTTCAGGTGTTCTTTTCCCTCAGGGGTGGCAACTAGCAGTGTTTGAGTCCTCAGCTGCTCTGTCCTCCTGAGTCCCCTGAATAAATACAATGAGCAAAGCTCCTAGCTGACCTGTGATGGGTGCTTATCATGGATGAGAAATAAGCCTTTGTTGTTTTCAGCTACTGCAATCTGCAGGTTGTGATTGCAGCATAGCCCAGCCCATACTAGCAGACACACCGACCCCTTTGGTTTATCAGCTCTAGATGTGACCAGCACATTGCCGCATCCTGCTGGCTGTTGGGTGACCTGATGGAAAGGCCCTGGCAAGGGGAGGCCACCTCTTCAGGCAGGAGAGTGCTGCTCTCAGCAGTTCAGCTCGCTGGGCCTCTCACTGTGGAGTGCCCCTCATTTAGATGCAGGTGTACAGGAGTGGATGGTCCCTTCCACTCTCCTCTCTATGGACTGCTCTCTAAATTAATTAAAAGCTGCAGGCGAGCAGAGAGATATTCTAACACATTAGAATGTTCTTTTTTTAATTTTTGAGGCTGCAGAAGTATTTTCCCATGGCTTTCCCAAGTTGTATTTTACAACGGCCAGCAGGATTCCTCTGCTGGTGGGTGACAGCACTGTACTTCCCCGAAGTGAGTGTATGGCCCACGCCCTGAGGGGAGCTTCAGCATCTGGAGGGACTGCTTGTTGAGCTGAAGAGCTGAGGGAACAGTGGAGTCCTGTGCACCAAATGCTGTCTGAGCCACAAGCCTGACAAAACACAGGTGGATTCCAGCCTGAAGGAGTCCACAGGTATTCCTTGAGCAGAACAAAACACCAACAGGCCTTCTGCTCTACCACTGATAAAAGGGAAGTGGTTATCTATGTGAAGCAAAGATTGAAAGAAAAGCTTTGTGATGTCTTGTGTGTGTACTGGCTGCTAAACCCCAGGAACGTAGTGACAAGAGAGACGGGCAGGAGACAGAGATTTAATTGAATAAAATCTCCAGGCTGTGACGGGGGGTGGGAAGACAGAAAGCAGTAATCAACAACATAATATTTTAAATGACAATGCAATTAATTAACGTCCTGGGCAAGTGCAGAGTGGGAGGAGGGCATCTTTCAGTCCAGAAACACTGCTAAGTAAAGGAGAAGGGAACTTTCCGTGTTTTTTTTTTAAAAAAAACCTGTGTGCAAATGGCCCTGGTTATCACAACTTCATCAAAGCTCACTCACAGCAACAACCCGAGAGGTTACTCTGGCCAGAGAAAGCCAACAAATGGATCGACCTTGTATTTCATTTTTTTCTCCTCTGTGAGGGGAGAGATATGGGGATAGATAATGAGGTTGGCGGATGTTCAGCTTTCATTCATGATTCAGGCTGAGGACTAGTTTCTCTTGAGGGTGCTGGGGGTGAGGCTGCAGGAGCTAAAAGCCTCCCTGGGGTGGGCTCCCAAGCCTGTAGGAATAGACCAAGGCTCCTAGAGCAGCAGCGGTTTGCAGCTGCCCAGGGTGGCATGGGGCTGGCTAGAATCTGTTCAGGAAATGATTTTCCGAAACCATTGGGCTGTTAACTCATGGGAGATAGCTGCTTGGATGTAAAAGGAATGTCTCAGATGAGCAATGCTATTGTTATTCACATTGACCACATTCCCTTCTCCAAGAGGTTAGAATGGGTTAGCCTCACCTGCCTAAGGGTTTAGCAGTGACAGCTGGACACATATTTTGAGTTCACTTCCAGAGGGACCTTCTCAAACTAATTTCTGGGTTCCTTATGACCCAGGAAATGCAGTTGTCCCCTTTGTAATTGCAAGGCCCACAGCATCTGTTCACCGATGGAAATGACTCTCTTAATGGGGTCAGTCTAGAGTCAGAATCATAATGAGGTTTGTCACTTCTAGGAATCTTGTCATGACCTTGGGGTTTCTTCTCACTCTCAGGAGAACCTCCAAATGCAGGACTGCTGAACTAGGAAGGCCTGCCGATCACAGGATATTTGGGGAGAAAAGTCATCTTTGCCCATGAGTCCCTAGCCCAAGGCTCAGTGCGGAGCAGAGCTTAGGTTTATCTACATTTACTTTTCTAAGCAGAAAACTCTTTTTGTCACAATATCCTGTTAGCTCATGCCCAACCTGGTCATTTTTAGGGCTAGAAGATACTATGCAGGGTTAGATCAGCAGAAAAATCTGACACCTTGGTTTAAAATGAGGACCACTTTATTGGTTGCTGCCCCTTTAGCATGTAACATATATAAAGAATAAGACACAGGTGTGTGAACAGATTTTCTGTTCTTGACTTTCCACTGTGAAAAGAAGGGGTTCCCCAGCAGACTTGCCTCTTGCAAGTATTACACACAGCTCTGGAAACTAGCACTGCGTAGTCACAAGTCAGGTAGAATATCACCTCCATGCGCTTACTCGGGTTATACAAACTGAGATTGAGCACATCATCCTGGTTTTAGGGGTTGGGGGAAGGCCACTATTAACTGAACAGAAATGTGCTACTACAACACAGGATAGTTCAAATAATTATTTTTTCCTAAACTGAGTTTGGCCTAAGGTAGAGATCTAAAGGAAACAAGAAACCCTCACAACCACTGAAACAAACAACACGGAAGTACTTAGCAATTTATAGAACTAAAGTTTAAGATGAATATTGTCCCAGAGCCAAAGGGGCTGAAAGAGGCTTACGCTGACTTGGTTTCAAATAAAAAGACACTCTTCATAGAAAGCCGGACTCAAACTGTTGGATTTCAAAACTCCCCATTTGGAAAAGAACATTTAATCTAGGTTTTTTTCTGTAATCTGTTTAGGCATTTTAAACAGCGGCTTGATACTTCGTGGAATTATAAAGCTATGTATAATGCAGAAATCATTCCAGAACATATGTATCTCTCTTACTTTACAATGAAGGTTATTCTGAGAACAAAGATCCTGTTTTGAAACAAATATGATCGTTAACTGTGGTGCATCAGAAAACATATGGCGTGTTTAGTTTCAGCGGAATCATTCCTAAAGAAAGTGACTAAGGTCCCATGAGGAATCCAGACGTTTTCGACTCTTGAGGAAAGCCAACGAGGAGGGCGAGCGAGGAACCCTGCACATCAACCGAAGGCTCACAGGCGCCTCAGAGGTCTTGTGATTTCAACACAGGACTGAGGGTCCCAATACAATTTACATCCCACCAGCAAACGGCTTCAAAGGCTAGTAATTCGCCCTACAAAGGCCCTTCCATAAATTCATCTCATTCCTGCAGGGCACTGAAAATCCGGCCGCAGTCCCACCACGCCTCCTCCTTTTCCAGGGCTGTGGAGCTTGCTGGAGACACAGCATTTCAGAAACTCAATCCACCTCTTTCCAAAAGACTATACATTGTATTTTCTAGAACCAACTTCTGGGCTTTCCGCCCTTTGTCTTTTCCTACTCTTTTTTTTTTTTTTTTTTTTTTCTTAACAGCAGACCCATAAAAAGTGAAAAACCACAAAAACATCACCTTGGGAGACAGAAAAGACTAAGACAGATCTGACCACATGACAAGTGTCTCGGCCTTGCCCTACACAGGAGCAGGTAAGGCTCTGGAGTGACGACGGCCACCGCCGCCACCGCGACTGCACGACACTGTTTAGACGGTTGGACAAGTGCAAAGAGAGCACTGCTGAGTCCCGCTGGGGTTACTCGGCCGCGCAGCTCATGGGGACGGAGGCGGTTTCGGAGATGGGCACGAGCTCTCACTGTCGAAGCTGGCAGCTCGGCCCTGCCACTGCAAAGGGGGAAAATCTGGTTATTAATTGCTAAAGGAATTCACATTTCAGCTTGCAAAACTGAACTGGCCCATGCACTGAATTTACCTTTCCCAGCTTCTCATAAGCTTTCTTGAATTTTGCTGTCAGCCATGCAAAAATATAGGGGAAACAGCTTAGAGCTTCTAGGTTGGAATACCTGATTTTCAAAATGACCTACTGCAGAGATAATTAAAACTTTCTGTGTGTGTGTGTGTGTGTGTGTGAATGAGGTGCTATGACTGGACCATTTCTGAGTGCTTCAGCAATTTTTCACACTGAAAATCATATTATATTAGGAGCAAAAGAGGCAGTGTGCAGAATATGCCCTTATTGCCAAGAACCCATGGTCATGAATTATTAGCGATTTGTCTGGGAGCTGATAGTGCAGCTGAAAACCTGATACTGCTCTAGCTCTGAGCTGTCTCCTTCGGTCTTCATTCTTCCTGTGGGCATTTGCACCTGATTTGCGGAGAGGTAGAGGTGTGAGCAGACCCTTCTTGGCTTCTGCAACCCCTTTCTCCTCCCCAGCTCTCCTAGTTCACAGACTGCCTCCTATCAGCCCGACCCAAACCCTCTGTGAAAGGGGTGATGTAATGAGGCGTAATGGAGTGAAGGAGAGGGCTGAGGCTGGGTGGACTTGAGCCATTCAGTCCTTCTTTAACCAGTCATAGCTGCAGCAGTCATGACCACAGCAGTGTTTACTGAGCAAGGATCTGACCCCATGAATTGACATGCTTGGGGGCTTTATAGTAATAACTTCAAAGTGAGTCCATGTCCACTGCTCACCCATCCTTGGAGTGGGTTGAAGAGACCCAGGACTCTCCTGGGTGTCTGCGGGACAGAGCTCCAGAGATAGAGGTAGGTAGGTGGTCAAGATGGCCTTCCTGAACCTGAAGTGCAGCCCCTTCTGCCTCTCATGAGCACTGATGGTCTCCACTGTGGAACGGTGGGGCTGAGTAAAAGCTGCAACTATGCATCTGTGCATGCATGGAGGCTCAGGGCCGGGGAGGATGTGGTTCTGCCTCGATACAGCCATTTCTAGAAGGGCTGAGCCACCTGAGAATAGATCACTTTCCATCCAGCATCACCTAGGGAGTAGATGGGAGACCCACAAAGTTGAAGAAGGACCCAGACCTACTAAACTACCTTAATGCTTTCAATTCTAAGGAAAGCATCTGTTACCATTCTCTGGGCTCAATTCTTCATGGGCTCCTTAGGACTCTCTGTGTAGGCCAACCGAAGGTCTTTATGACTAAGCAAGGGCCGGACAATCAAGTATCGATGACCACCATTATGTGACCTAGACAGGAGCAATCTTAGCATGTCAGAACTGGAGGAAGGCTTGGGAGCCGATCTAGTCTAACCTTCTTGTTCTTGCAAGTAAGAAAACGAAGACGGAGAAGTCAAGACACAGCTAGCTAGGGGCAGAGCCAGCACCTGAAACGAGGTCTCCTAACACCCAACTAAGTGTTCTTTCCACTCCATCCTGCTGTGATCTCAGCATCTAGCCTCACTTGGGGAAGAAGGAGACAAAAGGTAGTAGGCAACCTAACGTCTTTGGGTCCACACCAGGTACTTACTCCTAACTCCAGGTGGCAGTCTCTCTGCTTGCAGCATCCACGTGAATGAAATCACAACCGAGGTTTTCCCTGGTGAAATATTTTAGATCAATAAATGCCTGGTTGTTGAGCCCATTATGGCTTCTGACTCGTGTTTCTTACCCAGAAGGTGACAACAGATGATTACTAATGCTCTCATTTAACAGACCTTCATTTTAGGGGTTCTACTTTTCTATTACAACCTTTACTGTTGGTGAAAGGTACATTATAATCACTGGCTTCTTCCCTGGGTAAGCATGCCACTTAAACAACCTGACTGACCGGCAAGGTCAGAGGAGAAAACACAAAAGAGTTACACTGAGTGTCTTTCCTCCTTTACATAACAGCCCAAAGAGCAGTCGCAGGGAGCATAACTGTTTACCCAGAACAAATGAAGAAGGAACACTGGCTCCCCTGCTAGTCCAAGTCTTCCTATGAAGATAAGCAAAGGGAGGAGATGGGGTTTGTGGACCATGGGAAGGCAAATGATTCCAGGAGGCTTACAGTGGCTCTGAAATAGCAGCATACCTGTCCCCAGCACACAGGGAAATGATTGTTCCAGAATGCCTGTGTTCCAGTAAGGTCTTTTGCTGCTCTGAAATGGGTCACGTTCCAACAGAGATGTAACATTTCTGGCAGATGATCTGAACCTGGCCCCCTGCAATAAAATGCCTTGGAGAAGAGCGCTGGTCAGCCCTGTGTGTGTGGTAACAACGATGACACGTGGCTCTGGGCTGAGAGGGAAGGGGGCCGGTGTCGCAGCTGGGGAAGGCCACTCGTGATGGCTTGATGAATTTTTATTCATGAAAGAATCCCAGCAGGGAAAGACACCATTTCAGTTAATTTGTTCCCCTCAGCCTTATTTTGAGCCCCCAAACAAGCAAACAAGTATGATGCCCTCTGTTCTCATTAATAAAAAAGAAATGATCAAATTCATCTTAAGGGATTAACGAAAATCCCTTAAGAAAGGCGCAAGATAAATACAGAATGCTTTGCAGATATGATGCCATTTATCTTTCCGGGAGCTAGAGGAGATTTCTTTATGATTATACAAATGGGAGATACAAGTTTCAGGAGCAAAGCTCTTGCTCCATATCCAGAACAGGAATGAAAGAAGGCAGGATGTGAGCTCTGAGGATGAGCTGGAGGATCACCTCCAAACACAATGCATCCCATGGACACAAGGTGCTTACTTAATGTCAGCCCTGTGGGGTTACATGCATTTTAATAAAGATGTGTAAACTGCGGGAGCTAAATGTGTTGGCAGCAATTTTAAACAAATGGGAACTGTAGAAATCCCAGGTTGCCGAGACGAGTGCCCTTTTCAGCTTCTTGATACAGAGAATGATCAGCTGAGCAGAAAATGGTAGGATCGTGCGTTGGGGAGGGGGCATTCCTAGGAGCTTGGCCTGCGAGGTCAAGAAAAAAGTAAACCCAAAGAATATCCGTTTATTCTCTTTTGTTTTCCATATACTGTTGTTTTCCCTTTACGGCCTCATCAAATATTCAGTTTCAAGGGCTTGATTCGACTTTATCTTTCTTTTGTAGTCTGAACCCATGAAACCAAAGAAACAGGGATTTCGAATCAATTATTTGGCTTAATTAGGTTGTATTCCTCATGAAGGAGAGTGATTCTGGGGCCAAGTCCTGGCCCCTCCACGGTCATCAGCACCCCACCCCCCGCTGTAGCCACTGCTCTGTCACTTTCCGTTTTCCACAGGCAGGCCCAGCCTGGTAACAGGGACGGGTTATTGCAGATTCAAGATCAGAAAGGCAGGCACAGCACAAGATGGGGGCTCATGGGCCCAGCCATCGTTTAGGGTCAGAGTTTCCTAGAAAAGTAAAGCTGGGAAGTGCTTATCCCCTCATTACCAAATAACCCAAAGACCAGAGTGGGGCAGCAAGTTTTCTAAGGCCCTACAGCTGACCAGAGGCCTCTTAGCTGTCATTCCATGCCCTCCCCCTAAGCCACCATAAACAGTTTAGCGTACTTGTTCTATTCTTAAATATCACCAAAGGATGATAAACGGGTGGAAAGGATTGGGGCCTGGGGGGGCTGTCGTGACCCCTTCCTGGTTGACCCAACACAGCCTTTGGTAAAGTGCTGGATGCTGTCTGCAGGTTGTCTAGCGTTCTGCCCAGCAGTGCCTCCTGTTTTGTGGGTTCCTCACCCACAATCTGCAGAAAGGGCCTTCTGGAAAAGAGGGGCAGAGGCTCCCCTGAGGGAGCTGAGGGGCTGGCCTCACTCATTAAAGCTCCACAGCTGTGGGAAAATCAAGGCACCCACAAGACAGAACTATGAGGCCTCAACTGCCAGAAACTTTGCTTCTTTTCACCCCTTGATGCCACCTCAAAGGTCACAGGGCAGGAGCTGCACAGAGCACATGCCGCCTGTCTGGGGAGGTGACTCAGTTAGCCTGCCCCCCCGTCACCAATCCGAGGTCCCTATCACCCGTGTTTCCACGGGTCCAATCCCCTTGGCTCTCATTCTCTTGAGACACCTCACCCTGCCGGAAACAGATGGAAATGGGCTTGTCTTCCCTGAGAGGGCAGGGAGCCAGCAGGTTCTCAGGGTTTGCCGCCCTGACTTCTCTGCATCATAGACTGTGGGGAGGGGATGACACTGTTTTGAAGGGGACTCCGATTTTAAGTCAAGGGGCCATGCAGTGGAAGGGATAAAGCTTTATTTTTGTATCAGTAGAATTTCCAATTTATACAGCTCTCTAGATTTGCTAGATTTGATGCCCGTTAAGATGACAGAATATTCACCCAGCTTTCTAGGATATAGACCAAGGTATGAGATATTACGAGTGAGGTTTAAACCTTGTTTGGTCACCCGCACTTCTAATCCATTTGAGAAAAAGCAGGCCTGGGGACCACCAAGGTGATAGAACACAGGATCCTAAGTCAGTGGGGTTGAGTGGAGGGTGGAGAAGTTTGCAGTTATCACTCAAAGGGATATTGTCTTTGCAGTTGAGAGAGAAGTGACAGGTTCAAGATTATACAGCAAGCCTGGAGGGGCCAAGATTGGAACCCAAGTCTCAGGACTCCCCAGCCCAGTGCTCTCTCCATTACGTCTCTGTCAGAACCCAGCGCAACCCAGACCCACAGCTTTAGCCAGAAAGCGTGACACCTTGAGGCCATGCTCCCTTTCTCAATAAGGGCGAGAACCCACATTCAGAAGAGGAGGAATCTGTTCCTGGGGATGTCCATCCAAGCAGTGAAAGCGGCTAAGTGACAGCCTCGCTTTGAGCCTCAGGGAACTTACTGTTCCGATTGGGGTGGAATGTCTTGCCAAGCTCTGATCTCACCCCCTTGGGGCTTTCTCCTAAAGGACCAACTTGGCCACGGGCTTTGTGAAAGCATTTCAGGCCTGGCACAGTGGTCTGCTGGGAAGTCTTCTTCTAAGTTCTTGCCTTCCATTAAGAACTCAGTGTTGCCTTCAAAATGCCCAACACCAGGGGCTTTGTGTCAGCGGGCCCCACCTTCTTCCTCTGATTCCTTTCAGCCTATTACACACTGGGGAAGAAGCATGTGGCCCTAGGCCCACCTTTCCACACAAGGCCGACGGTCTCACTGCAGCCGACTGCCATTCTCCAGCCCACATTGCCATGCAGCAAACATGCCAAGGGCCAGGCGACCTCACCCACCTCTTTGAAGGATTTCTTTACCTCCACCAAGGAGTGCCAGTGTGCGATGGGCTTCCGGGGGTATGCCAGCATCTCATTCCAGTGGTCCCTGCCCAGGCCTTCGGCATTGATCCCCACACGACAGACTCCTATGATCTCATTGTGGCCCACTCTGGGGGAGAAACAAAAGTCCCAGCATTGGCTACCAGACATGGCCTCAGAAAAGGAGGTCTGGTGGGGGTGGTGGTAGGATTCTGCCTAGTGGGTGTAACTCAGAACTCTGAGCTCTGAAAACATGCTTGGGAGGGCCTCAGGGTGTCAGTGGCAGTGAAGCTTTGCCTAGTCCCCTTCAGTGGGCACTGGACACAGACAGATAAGCAAAGGCTATAAATTTGTTTGGAATCTCAAGAAACGGTGAGCAGATGACCTGGGTTTGGGAGGTGAGAGGTTCTAAGTCTCTTCACTTGTTTGACCCAGGCAGCACATTACAACCTCACTGAGACATCTGCATTTGCAAATAAATCAACGGTCTCTGAGCACCATTTCTCCAAACGCCCAGTGGCTGAAATGTGATTTATTCACTCAGTAAGAACATCAATTATCCCTTAAGTGTGTGCGTCAAGCATCTACTACGCCTGAGAACTTGTGCTAAAAATCTGAAATTGAGGCTTTATTGCATGGTTTCTTTCTCCTTCAGCTAAAGTGACAACTGGAGAGGAGCTATGGAGGCGGGAGTAGTTGAAAATGTTTTTGAGCCAGCCTAGATGGAAGAGCAGGATGTGTGGAAGAGAAGAAAAATATCTGAGGAAGCGGGAGTCCCATGGGATGGATATGCTGGGTCCAGAAGGCCTTAGGGTGCACAGGAAAAGCCTGGATCACAGGAGCCATGGATGGTTCTTGAGAAGGGAAGGTCCAGGAAGAAAGCTGTCATTTGGGAAGATGTGTCCTTAGTATGCTGGCTGAATTGGGGCAGGAATTGATGGAGGCAGGGGTCAGCTAATAGGCTGCACAGCCATTCCAGGGTAAGAGTAGTAACAACAGCAGAAATAGAGAGGATAGAGGGGCATTTCAAAGGCCAGATAACAGGACTTGGTGCCAGATAGAAGTGTGGGAATAATATGGTGAATTCAGGGAAACTGATGGCTAGAGCTGCCCCTGATGGAACTAGGACGGTTGGGAAAAGAGCTTTGAACCCTTTGCTAAGGGGGAATCCATGCTCTTCCTCAAACTCCTCTACCCTTCTTAAGTGCAGACAGATTTGAGGCCTGAACCCTGAAGCTGAGCTGTGAACCGCAAGGTCTAAGGCCAAGGAGCCGTGGCCTGCACTGGAGTGGGATGCCCCTCTGGGACGCCTACCTACCGGTCATAGTCCATGACTGAGATGAGCAGGCTGACTTGATCCATGTTTTCCGGGGGAATGTCAAAGATGATGGCCTCATTGTAGACAGGATTGAGAGTGTTTTTCTTTATGGTTGTTTTCTTTTTCTTCAGCCTCCGCCCATCACAAAGCAGGGACACTTTGACATAGGGATCTGTGCCAATGGGGGCAGAGGAAAGAGAATGGAGTGTGTTAAACAGATGTCCACAAACATCATTTGCAGCAAAGGGACCGAAACCCTAGACCTACTGCTGCTCATCAGATGGTATCAGTGGGTTGTTAAAATAATTAAAGCACCTTGTATTTATGTAGCACACCTGTCTCTGAGGACGCTCTGTACTTAATAAATGCAGAGTCTTTAGCTACCTCAGTATTCTTGGGAGAGCGCCTAATGGACTTTTACTAATGGGGAAGCTGGCCCCAAATCAGACATGACACCTGCCGATGGGTACGCAGTTCACAGCCCTAAATCTCGGCTCGTCAGCCGCTGGCTGACTCAAAAGGGTGATGAGGCTGAACAGTGACACGATTTCTTTCACCTATGTGGAGTCCTTTTCTCTGAGTGGCTTTTTTGTTTTGCCAGAATTATAAATCCAAGGATAAAGGTTGGCGGGGAGGGAAAAAATAGGACTCAACAATGGCCAAGGAGGCACAATGTGTCAGAGTGAACAGCAACGGCCACAATGCTGTTTATGTCCTCCCCACCTGACAACATAATTTCGGGTCCCATTGTCTCAATAATCTTATTTCCATTTGGCATCTACAAGGTGGGAAGTGGCCCTGCTCTCTGCTTCCCTGGAAGCCGTTTCCTGTCCACTTCTGGGCGGTGGAGGTGGAGGGAGCTGTGGCCCGGGGAGACTCAGGGCAGCTGGTTGACATTTCCTTTCTCAGTGGTATCTTGGATTCTCTCCATCCTACCAAGATAAGCTTTTGTTGAACTTCCACATGCCTCCCACCCTTTTGTTTTCTTTAGTTTTCTGAATGGGTATTTGTTGGTCATCTTTCTACCCTGAAATTTTCTCCTCAGCCAAGTGAAGTGACACCTATTGTATCTCATAGCACAGGTGTCCCGGTCAGCATCGCAATTGTTATTTATGCCTCGCAGTTCAAGAAGTGGGAGGGCGGCTCACAGGTAATGATAGCTTTTGAGACGCTGATGCGCTGAGACACCTTGTTGCCCAGAAGCCAGGGCTCCTGTGAATCTGTCAGAAGCCGAGCAGCTGCTCCCCAGCTCTGTGATTCATAGGCGTATGGTTCTATCTCCTGGACATCAAGCACCCACCAGGTCCCTGGACTCCCTGGCATCATCAGGTGGCAGATGAGGCACACATCCACGGAGGAAACGAGGGAGAACTGCAACACCTGATCGGAAACCCCAAGCCTTAAAGGCATTTCCGTAGAGCTGCGACTAATCCATGTGGCAGCAGTGGCTATGCCTTAACTATGGGGACATGAGATTGGGTTTATGAGGAGACCATGAGGTGTTTAATCGGCCTTCTATCTCTAACTGCACATTTAAAAAACTCTTGTCTCAGGGGCATTTCAGTAAAAAGGAAGTAGCAGTTTTGAGAACTGGCATGAGACAGCTTCCTGGTTTTCACAGATTCCATTCTCCATGGATATGCCCCAGGGCATTACTCAGGTCCACGTGGACAGACGGGCAGAGCTAGCCCCAAGACCCGTCTTTAACACAGCAGCGTGCAAACTCCGTAAGGATGTACTTTGCCTTGCAAAGTGGCTCCAGACTTGAGGTTGCTTAGATGCTGTCTCATTCCCCTGCTCTGCCTTATTTCCACACACTCCCATGTAAGAGCAGATTTCCATATCATGAAGCTTGGAAAAATAGAGGCAGAGCCACTTGTCCCATGGGCCACTGGACAAATGCCTTAGCAGCCTTCCCTAACTCTGTTCACCCCTACAACAGACTCCCGAGTAGCTGGGATTACAAGTGCATGCGACCACACCGGCTAATTTTTTTGTATTTTTAGTAGAAACGGGGTTTCACCATGTTAGCCAGGCTGGTCTCAAACTTCTGACCTCAGAACCTCAGGTGATCCGCCCATCTTGGCCTCCCAAAGTGCTGGCATGCGCCACTGCCCCTGGCCGGCATACCCATTTTTTTTTTTTTTTTTTTTTTTTTTTATGAGACAGGGTCTTGCCATTTTGCTGAGTCTGGTCTTGAACTCCTGGGCTCAAGCGATCCTTCCACGTCAGCCTCCTGAGTAGCTGGGATTACAGGATGTGCCACTGTGCCTGGCTGCCTATGAAATTTATAAAATTCAGTGGACATATTTCCCTTGCAGGAACCAACACTTTCACCAGCATCCGTGAAGCCAAGCAGACAGATGACTGTTCCCTAGGCTTTTCTGGGGCAAAAGCCTGTGGTTTCTAGTGGATTGCTGGCCCCAGATGATCTTGGAGGTCCTTCCTGTCTAGCAGCCTATGATGCTCTATGCAGCTGAGGGAGGGGACACAAAGAACAGCAGTGTATTTCAGCCTCATTGTCATGGGAGCCATCAAAATTCAGCATTTAGAATGCACTCACCACCCCTTTATAGCATACTGGTCCTTATTATTATTTTGTGCTATTTTTAGAGTCATGGTTCTAGCAGATAGGCTTAGATAATTGGTTCAGGGCTAGTTTAGATCATGGAGAATAGGAAGATCCTGGGTTTTAGATGTCAGTGCCATGCAATCCAGGAATAGGCAGTTAACAAGCTCCATTCACTCCCAGCTTAGTCCAACATCAAATAAATCTGGGATGAGGGCACACTCAAACTCATCCTCAAGAACAGGAGATCTAGTTTGAGAGGCTCCTAGCAAGCACACCCCCTCTGCTTTACTCTTGGGACAGGTTCCTCATGCTGTGAATTCAACCATCTATTCATTCAGGGCCTATTTATTGAATGCTTACTGTGTTTTACCCACTGTTCCTGATACTTGCTTACATCAATGAACCAAGCAGACAGAAGTCTGTAATGAAAAGAGGACACTTGCATCTTCGGAATCAAGCCAAGGTTTAATACCAGGTTCCAAACCCAGGTCGAAAAGAGGGGCAATTGTGAGAGGGAGGTCAGAACTTAGCATGAAAAAAAGCTCACACCCCAAACCCTCTGATTCAGAGCAGCTTTTGTGATGACCTCAGCGATGTCACCACCAGCTTTCTCTCCAGCACATCAATTTAATTACACCAGAGAAGATAGTGTGGGGACTTAGGCAGCAAAATCCCATTTCCCACAGCAGTCTTCAGTGAATTTTCTTCCCTGTTATGCACTTATTTGGTATTAAAATAAAATCTACATTGGCTATATTTTAGGGGAGCTGACTTGCTGCTGCCTGAGCCTTTCCCAGGCTGGAAGAGGTCAGTTAATCTCTTCCCCACGTCCTGATGTGTGTGGGTAGTTCTGATGGACTCAGAGCTGCAACAAACAGGTTACTCTAGGATTTCCTGACCGTCTTGTCCTGAAACTTTAGTTTTCAAGGCCTGATACCTCCTTTTCGTCCAGCCGCACTAGGTTACACCTGAGCCAGGTGTTTGGCTGGGGCATCACCTCCGTCCAGCAACTGATTACACAGGAGACTCAAGCTACCCCTCTGCTGTTTCCAAACTCAAATACCTTCTTTCACAACTTAGGGGTTTTCCAGCAAATAAGAAAAAATACAAAGCAAATATGAGGAAAAGTCTTTAATATATTCCCATCTAGTTCAGAAGTACCTCCTGAGTGGTTTTACGTTGGAAAGCTGAATCACTGACAGCCTCTTGAGCAGAAGAACGGGGGGATCTAGGGAAACAAACGGAGCTTTTGTCTACACTTGTGATTCTGAGAGTATGTGCCCATTCTTTGGGAGGTTTCACCCCATTTCACTCCTCAGAGCGTTGGCCGGGATGATCTTGATCTCTTGACCTCGTGATCCGCCCACCTCAGCCTCCCAAAGTGCTTTTCAGACTAGAAAACCAAAGCATTTACACAGCAAGGAAGTGGCAGAACTGGAGTTTGAATCCAGGCAGTTTGGGTCCAGAGCTGGTACTTCTATTCTAAGAATGCTGACAATTCTTTCCCCCTCTCCCCGAATACGCTTCCAAATCCTAATGTCTGGGCTGCTGGCAGCCCACTCGGGTTAAGAGAGGTACCTGAATAGCCTGTGATGTCCATCGCCTTGAGGTTCCGACACTTAATCACCGTGAGGGTGAGCCTGCCTGCTGTGGGCAGGTAGCAGAGGGAGAACATGATCTCTCCCAAGTCCACGCTTTCCTGCAAAGAAGCAGACAAGAAGGCAGATGAGGGCTTGCAGGTCACGGGCCTCATGTCCTGTGCAGCGTCTGTTGAGGCTCTCTGGGGTCAGGAGGAGACTCTTGGAGACACAGTGCCGTGTCTCTAAGACCAAGGGACTGGGCGCCATGCTGCGAGTAACCAGATGTAAAAGGCAATGAAAACAATATTGCTTCTTCAGTACAATTTGCCCCTTCCACTATTCCCTCCCAGTGTCAACCACATTCTGACTCTGGTCCTTGCCGTTCTGCTTTGGCCTGACTTGCTCTCCGTGCACACCTTGGCTGCAGCCTCCAACCACCAGCCCCTTTACGGCCTCTTCCTGTTCTCCTCCAGCTTCCCCTTCTCAGTCACTGACACCCTTGACTTCCCGCGCATCCAAGCGTGTGGTCATGCCAGCGTCCTGGACAAGACGCATGCCCTAGCCTTCAGGTGCCCCTCTCGCAGCAGATCTGTGATTCTTTTCTGCTTCTGCCCCTCAGTGCAGTCATTCTTTGTCAATCACTGCCATCCAAAGAGACAAACACCTGCTATCCCATTTGATGGTAAGTGTTTGATACCAGGCCTCAGGTCCACTTTGTCTTTTCTTCTTAAATGTGGTCATCCTTTAAAAATAAACCCAGCACAGAGCACATGCTCTGCTGCCTCTCCCGCCTCCAGAATCATCATGGCCAGGGATTCCTGGGAGCTCCTGAGAGCAGAGAAAAACCTCAAAGACAGTAAGCACACCCATCTGTGGCATTAAATAGTGCCTTGCCAGGTTGCTTCCTCCATCTGATGAAGGAGGGTGCTGTCATGGAAGCCATCTCCTGCAGGTTTGAGGAGGGACTCCAAGATATGGAGATGTTTCCTCCCAGAATCAGGTTTGAGGTGGAGAAGGTCAGGGTTTAGGGTGATTTCAGATGAGGCCATCCACCCACCCATTCAGTAATTCAGTCTGCCAACAAATGTTTATTGAGCACCTTCTATGTGCTAAGCGTTGATCTGAGTGCTTAGGCTATAGGAAAGAACAAACCAGACAAAAATCCCTGTCTTCATGAAGCTTACATTTTAAAAAATAATTTCAACTTTTATTTTAGATTCAGACTCAGGGGGTGCATGTTCAGGTTTGTAAACGGGAATATTGTGTGATGCTGAGGTTTGGGGTACAGATGATCCTACCACCCAGGTAGTGAGCATAGCACCCAACAGTTAGTTTTTCAAACCTACCCTCCTTCCTCCCTCCCTCTGTCCCTCCTGACTCTAGCTGTCCCTAGTGCCTACCGTTGCCATCTTTATGAGTGGAGCTTACATTTTATCAGGGCAAAGGACAAGAAAAGAGGTAAGTAAATAAGTTAGATAGTCAAAAGTATCAAGGAGGAAAAAAGGCAGAGAAGGGGAATATAAAATGACCAGCGGGAGAATTTTTGGCCAGAGAAGGGCTCCCTAAGCAGGTCATGACTTCCGGGAAAGAGAGGAGGCAAGGGTGACACCAGGGCTATTGTCCATTGTCCTTGCAAAGAGCCACCTGTCCTGGAGACTCCTAGAGCCCTGGTCTCCCCTAGAGAATAAGCCAAGGCCCCGCTCCCGGACCCCCAGAGCCTGCGCTCCCAACACTTTCCTCTAGGTGGCCTTGACACCCACCCCTTCCTAGCCCCAGATTCGTCTTTTGTCCATGCCCCTAAATAAAATCACCCCCAAATCAAATTCCAGTATAGCAGAAGGTGAATGCCCCCAGCTTTCCAGGAGGGGACTGGCTGGGGCCAGGGCTGGGCACGCTGTGGAGATGGCCACCCCTCTGGCACACAGAACCCCGTGGCCTCCACAGAGCCCGCCGCCCCACCTCCAGGAAGAGCACTTCCAGCTGTGAGGCTCCCAGCAACTCTGCGAGGCAGGGCTTTCTGCACGCTCCCTCCATGTCACAGACTTGCTCAGGTGTACAAGCCTTGCCAGCTGCTTGGACTCCTGACTCTTGGGGAGTGCTCCTTGCACTCCACTTTTGAGCAATGCCCCCCAGCTCACCTAGGAAGCAGCTCAAGGGACCCCTCACCCTTCTGCACCTTGGCTCACACTCCATCCACTCGTTCATTTGTGTTTCCACTCATATTTAGAGTGCCTGCCCCAGGCACCACGCTTTGTGGAGAGAATACAGTCCCCACCCTCGGCATGCAGATGGTCTAGTGGGGCGGAATCAGTTAAAAGAAGGAAGGTGCTGGGGTCCCCGTTTCCCTTGGGCACATCTTCTGGCTCTCTAGGCCCTGAGTCAGGAGAGAGACGCACAGCAAGTGCCCTGTGCCCTGGCATTGATCCTGTGGCAGGGGCAGATCAGCGTCACATCTGGCTAAATATTCCATGTCTCACAGAGGCCCCGAGGTACAAAGAGAAGCCCCTTTATTTCCCTTAATAACTCTCCAAGCCACAAATTACTGAAGCCCTTTAGATTCAGTGAGCACTGTACTAGGAGCCAACCCATTGGACACGCACTGTGAGCCAGGCCGCTGCTAGGCACTTTGCTAGCTGACCTGGGTGAGTCTAACCTCAGCCCTATGAGGTAGGTGCTGTCTCTCATCATCCCTATTGCACACAGGAGAAAATGAGTGTTTTGTGAAGTTAAATAACTGGCCCGTGGCTGTGCGACCGGTGAGTGGTTTGGTGCTGGATTCTCCTATATCAGTGCCACTGCTCCAACACCTTCAGCGGCTCCCCGTGTTTGGCTTGTGTGATCAAGCCTCATCTTCTTAGCTTGCACTTGGGGCTTCCAGAACCTGTGCCCTGTCTAACCTCCTTACCTGCGGCTCTCTCCCTTGTCGATGCCAACCCTCTGCCCCACAAGGCTGGTACATCTTTGGTCCTTCCTTTTTGCCCTTCTCCTTTTGGCTTGGATACTCCGATACCTACATCATGCCCCCCACACCACACCCCTATGGGCCCTCGCCCTGGGTCCAGACCATAGTGAACATCTCTCCCCCACACCCCTGCAGGGCTTACTGTCCCTGAACAGCTCATGGGAGCCACCAAGTCCCCTTTGCCCTGCAGCTGTGCCCCCAGCATCTAGTGACGAGAGCCCCTTTTAGGACAAGGTCCTTGCTTTGCACCTGCTTGTGCTTCAGCATGCCGGGTTCACAAGAGCAGGACACAAGACACAAGAGCAGCTATAGAAATGCTCACAGAAAGGGGCGCTTACATTTTAGTAGAAGAACTCAGGAAGGAGTGGTTCTTCGCGCAGTGTTAGGATCAAATTAGAGCCCTGGGAAGAACCCTGGAAGCTCCTGCGGCCCCTCTGAGAGGGAATGAGTGAACAAAGGGCCGCTGTCACCATTTCTCCACCATACCGTGTCCTACAGATGCAGAGTTGCCTTTGCTTTCACAGGCTGTCTCATCTGGGGGAGTCTGAGTGATTTGTTACAGACCTGGGAGGCTTGCCTGGGATATGAGGGGTCTCTCGGGGTAAACAGCATCACCCCAGGCTCTATGAAGTGCTCTCAAGGATGGCTCCCTCCAGGGGAGCAGTGATCCGCAGACCTCCCTGGATTTTGCAGGACTCCTGCCCTTTCTCATAGGACTGTGCCAGGTGGGGACATGCAGGTGCTGAGTCTGCAGTGTGGTATGGCCCCTGCACCAAAAGTGGACTGCGCTCTGCATCCATGGGCTCAGCCAGGTGAAAGGACTGGCCCAAGATCCCGCTGGGACCTGGAGGCAGAGAGGAAACCAGGGCCAGAAGTCCAAAGCCTGGCTCCGGGGGCTTCTGCGTGGGGTGGCTGCCCTCACGGTGCCTGGTGGCGAGTCAGCAGCTCTTGGCTCCCTGTTCCCCTGCAGAGGACTGGATTATTTAATAAGGGAAAATAGACAGGTTAGTTTTGAGTAAATAAGAGATGAGAGCTGAGCAAACAGAGCCAGCATCTCCTGCTAGTCACTCTCTCTCACTGGAAAGCCAGGCCCCAGCTCAGCCCTCACCAGCTCCTCTCTCTGCACTACCTGCTCTCAAGAGGTTTCAGTTGGATCCCACATGGCTTACCAGCCTTTTATCCTCATTAGAGGTGTTTGAGACTTTGGACTTCAATAAAACCAGGGTTACCAGGGGCTTCAGAACAGCCAGCACATTATTGCTTTCATCTTCACCTGCTGTCAGGAGAGTCTGCCTTAGGGCCCCCGACTGGTAATGAGCTCTCTGGTGCAGGAGAGGTCACTGCTGTCCAGAAAGCAGCAGAAGCCAGCGTTGCCCTCTAGACTCCTAGTCCAGGAGCTGAGAGGGTAGGTCTGAGCCCTGAAAGTCTTGGCTAGTGCTTGCAGGAGGTGGACCTGCTGCCAGGGGAGGGGAAACCCGGATGTTGGCTTCTGGAGAAATCTGTCCTTTAGTGCAACTTGAGGTTCCTGCCCATAATAGTGGCATTCTCCTTGGCTGCAGTGCCCAGGGCATGGGTGTCTGGGCAGTAAGATTCTAAAGGGCCACCTATCCATTGCACAACACTGCACTCCCTACCTCCCCAGCGGCCCATCTGCAACAACTGATTAAAACTCTTCTCTCTCCTTGATACAGTCACATAGTCCTGGGCATAGGAAAAGAAATCCTATTTGTGGGCTGCCCACGGAAGAGCAGTGAACCATGAATCAGGAGACCTGGACTTTAGATCCTCTGCCCCCAGTTAGCTAAGAGGCCTTGAACAGGTCATTTCCCATCTCCGGTCCTTGGGCTGTACAATGAAGGGGCTGTTCTAGATGAGGTGATGTATCCTCAATGTCCCTCCAGCCATGAGAACCCAAGATTCCAACCGGAAAAATCTACCAGCCATCGCCAACTGAGATGACCCAGGGATGCTTAAGCGGCCTCTATTGCTCACCTCAAGGAATCTAGCAATTTCATTCTGAAATCCAAATGCTCCCAATTCTTTAGCCCCACTGCCCCTCAAATGTTTTGTTCTTCTCCAAGGCCAGCCATGCTTCCTCCTAAATAAGCAGTGAGTGGTGTCGGTGCCTCTGAGTCCGCCTTGGGAACTCAGGCAAAGCGAAGTAAGAACAATGCTTCCCTATTTCTCACAGAATACTTTTAGTCTCTTAGTCCTTAAGTGGCTCGTCTGAATCTCTCATCATCAGCAGAGAAGCATCCGCTCCACTTTCGGGAAAGCCATGGGAGAACTCAAAAGATCTCAGAAGCACTGCGCAGAAGTGCTGCTAAGTTCCCTAGGGGTGGTGGGCGGGTCGGGGCGCTGGAAGAGAGATGGGGTGGAAGCCAGCTGGACTCCAGGGGATAGAGAAACATTCACTGAGCAACCCCGCATTGCAGGCCTGAGGCTCGATATTAGGGGTACAGAGATGAGTCAGACGTGGAAGCCAGATACTTGGAGCGGAGCCAGCTCCATGATACCTTCGCCATAGCAACACAGGCCTTCCGTTCGTCACACACACTACAACTATAACTTTTATGTTGATTCGGGGATCACATGATGAATGTCTGTGTTTCTCACCAGATCGTATGCTCTTTGAAGGCACGAATGGGGTCTGGTTTTATTCATCCTTATACCTTTCATGTGTAGCCCAGTGCCTGATGTGTAGCAGGTGCTCAGCAAATACTGGCTAATGAACAAACGGTGGAGAACGTGGATTTGGGGTTGGGCAGATCCATCTTCCAGCTCTCAAGACTATGAAAGGTTAAATAAGCCGTAATGCTCTCTTAGGAGACATACTCTCTCTTAGGAGAAAGAGTAGTATGGCTTGCTTAACCTTTCCCAGTCTTGGCTTCCCGACTTGTACAGTGGGATGAATATAGGACCCACCTCTTGGAGGTTGAATGAGGTAATTTATGCAAACTGCTTAGCACAGTGGCTGGCACAGGGTAGGTGCTTACTAAGTATTGGCTGCTATCACAATTATTGCTACTATTATAAAGAGCTCATGGTCTTGGAACAGGGGCAGGGAAGAGAAAGGCATATCAGTAAGTAATACTGCTTGGTTTGATGGGGGCAATAACAGAGGTGTGGACAACATGTGAGCGAGCAGAGCAAGGAACAAGGAACTCAGCCCCAGATTTCAAGGTAGGCTTCCCAGAGAGGGTGATATTTGATAGGATCTAGAAAGGTGAGTAAAAGTAGATTGCTGGCAGAAAAAAGCAAGCCAGGGCTTTTGCTTTTTTTCTATGGAGAGGGATCAACAGTGCCTACAGACATGGGAGGGGCAGGGAATGTCCAGGGGGCATGAGAGGTTCCCTGTGGCTAGAGAGCATGGTGCTGACAGGGTGCAGAGCTCCCAGATGAGGCTAGAAACAAGGCCCCAGGCAAGCGCCAGCCTTGCCTGCCTGGTAGCCCATACTTGAGAGTTTGTCCTTGATTCAGCAGACGATGGGAAACGGACTCTACACCTGCCCTTCCTTCTCTACTTCCCACACAGTCTACCGTGTCCCCTTCCAACCAGACACCCACACCAGAGACCATTTCCACGTGTGTCATTCATTTGTCACACACCCACTAAATGTTGGAGGATCCGGAGAGATATTCTAGGGGAGGAAGATAAAAGCACACTCCGCAAGATGGTACCCAAAGGCAGCGAGCCAGCCAGGGACCTGGCCAAGGGCAGCGAGTGGGGCGTGGGGCCGCTGATTGGCCCTGAAAGATGGGGAGGAGCAGCCAAAAGTGGAAGGAGAACTCTCAACAGAGGGGCTAGCAAGGAGCGCTGGGGGTCTGGCTCGAGGAGGCAGATGGTGGCTGTGGTACCGAGGTGTGCAGAGAGTACCAGGGAGGTAAACGGAGGACTTGGAAGTGCTGGGGGATTTTGCTTCCTATGAAAAGCAGAGCCCTTGGAGGGCTCGCTGCAGTTTGAGACCTCAGCAGCTTGTAAAGAATGGGTGTCAGGGCAGGGCAAAAGTGAGCGTGAGCTCAGATGCCCCGCCCTCCACTGCTCCTCAGTTCTGGAGCTGCAGGGCTTCGCTCTGATTGTCCCCAAACTCTGAGGCCCTCTCTTCCCATCCCCCTGCACTACCTCAGCTCTGGGCTGCACCATCTCTGCCAGATCCTTGCCCACCCCCTCCAATCCATCCTCCTTGCTGTAACCAGGAGGTCGCTCTCCTGCTCGGGACTCTTCAGTGGCTTCCCATTTCACACTTGTTTTGTAGTTGGAAAACCTCTTCTTCAGATGAAGTATCATCCAACAGCCCAATCATATACAGCAACCGAAAAGGGGCTCAGAAACAGGGCACCCAGCGCACCTTCAACCCCTCGTGCTATCTCCTTGGAACTTTCAGGAGCCAGCAAGAAAGTCACTAATCCAGACTCACATGGCATCCAGGCTTCTTCGAGGGGCAGCCCTCCCCTTTCTAGTCAGCCTCACCTCTCACAGTTCTGCCCCCGGTGCCCTACCTCCAGCCACAGTTACCATGACATTGAGTGTTTGCTGAGTGCCTCCTGCCCTAAGTGCTTCCGTGTACGATGCCATCCAATCTTAACCGGAGCCTTAGGAGACGGCCCCTATTATTACCCTCACTTTTCACCTGGGGACACTGAAGTATGGAGAGGTTATGCCGCTGGCCCAAGGACACACAGCTACTAAATGGGACAGCCGGGATGTGGACAGAAGCTCGAGGGCCCCCTCTTTCAGCCACCACACCGTCCTGCCTCTCGATGATTCGGCCCCCCAAACGCTCCAAGATCGTTCCCACCTTCATGCCTTCGTCTTGCTCTTTCTACTGCCTGAACTAACCTCTCCGTCCCTCTGACCATTCTGGACAACCCTTATCTTTCCAGGCCAGCTGTCCTGTCACCTCCTCTTGGGCCACGTCCTCTGACTCCCTTGGTCTGGCCTGGGGTTGTGCTCCCATTGCCCATGAGTGAGTGGTAAAGGCCAAGGGAGAAATCTTACAACTGCCCCAAGGCAAAGGCAGGACTTCCAAGAGGAACCCTGAGGGATCAGGGGCTGCGGGAGGGTGGAGACTGACACTCTGCCCGCCCCGTGTCCCCATGGCTGGCTCAGTGTTTGCCTGGGAGAGAGGAGCTGTGGGAGTGGGCACTCCTTCCTGGGGTGCTGAGAGGGGGCCCCTGCTGTGAACACCGGCCTGGGTGACGTGAGTCGGTTCCCTGCTCCTCCTCAGGCCCGGGCTCTTATGGCTTCAGCAAGAATGCTGGGGGTGGAAGGGCGGGATGTGTCTGCTGTGCGCAGGGCTTCCTGCTGGGTGCTGGGGCAGGTTCTGCTTGTTCTGAGCTCCATGCTTGCTTTTACTCTCAAGTGCTTCTCTGCCCCACGGGCCTTGCAGCATTATGAATAAATGATCAACCAGAATCGAGGCTCCTTAAATCAATTCAGTCTACTCCTGCTTCACCCTGCCGTGTGGACACAGAGCTAAGGACTGCCCCGTGCAGGAGAGGGCACCCCCAAGCCGGTGTGGAGCAGTGGTGCAGGGAGGATGTGGGTGAGATCCTTGAGGCTGGGCTTGTCCTAGGGACCCATTGAGACTAAAGCACATCAGCGGGAAGCAAATGTTTCTGCATCTGAGCATCTTCAGGGAAACAGATGGTCTTATTTAGGAAACTTTTTCTCAGCCTCTCCTTCATGAACCTGCCCTTGAAAAGAGGCTTAGTATTTCACATGCACCATTACTTTTGGGCAAATATCCATGAATCAGAATCACACTGGGAGGTGCAGATCTCTTCCTAAGGACATTTTAAAAGGTGGGTGGAGAAGAAGAGGGGCTATGAGGGGGTGGAAAGGAGCTGGAGGGGAGTGGAGTTTGGAGAAGTTTTAGAGACGGTGCGGCAATGCCTGGTCAAGCAGGAAGTCTGTGCCACGGGTGCTTGTGCATGAGAGGCCAGAGCCAGGACCTCACTTCACAGCTGGTCCTTCCACTGTCATCTTCATTAACCACAGGGGCGGCGTGGGGAGTAAATGGCACATTAATGAAGTTAATGAGGAGAATCCATCTGCATTTCTTGCCACAAGTTGTCCTGCCGCGCGGCTGTCAAACAGCTGTCTTTCCCCTGGGAAGAGGGCAGTCATCTCCGTGGTGAGGGATCTGCTCCCTGCCCCTCACAGGGCTATGGGGGCTGGGACTCTCAGCAGAAGGGAAGATACCTTGGTCCCCAGGAGTCTCTTGGGGCAGCTGGGGAATGTTTCTTGCAAGCAAGTGCCCTGGGGGGGGGTGCCAAATAGGCAGGGCTTTGGTCTCAGCCAAAGGCACATGCCCGCACTGCATGACAGTGGCTTTAGCTTCACCATCTCTTTGGGGACAGTCACCCTGAAGATAGAGATCTTTCCCCACCTCCTGCTCCCCACACTCCAGAATCTCTGGGCCTTGTCATGGAAAGGTGCTCCCTGGAGTGGCTCTTTCCAGCCTTTCACAGAGTTGACCGCCCTGGTCTTGAAAATTCCACTTCCTTCGGGTTCTGTCTCCTGTGCCAGCCTCTTCTCCCATCCCTGCCTGTAAACAGCGGAGTTCATGAAGGCTTTCCTCGCCTCGCTCAGCCACAATAGCCTCTCCACAGACATCTCTGCTAGACTCCAGAGTCATCTATCTGATATGATATGGCCATCTATATGATATGATGTGGCTGGAAATCTAAAACTTCAGAGGCTCAAAGTTGCCCTTTTCATCTTCCGTTTACATTCTCCAATTTTCCCCAACTTGTAAGTGGCCCTTCCATACACCCAGTTGCTCAAGCCAGAAATGAGACAACTTTGTGGGCATCTGTGGTCCTCTTTTGCATTTAGATCACCATCAGGCCCTGAGAATTCTATCTCCACATTCCATCTCAAGTCACCCACCTCTCTCCATCTCCAGTGCCACACGGAGGCCAAAGCCTGTCCCGCTGCCCCCATACAGCTGCCTCCTCTCTGCCCTCCCTGCTTCCCTCGCTCTCCTGCCCCATTCACCAAGCAGCAGCCAGAGTGCTCCTCCCCAGATGGAAAACAGACTGCACCACTCCTTGTTTAAAATCTCCAATGGCATCCCCTTGCACTAGAAATAAAAACAAAAGCACTTACCAAGATCTACAGGGCTCTCCACGAATGGGCTGATTCTTCAGCCTCTTCCAGCCAGGGCTTTCCTCACAGACTTCCTTAAATGCCCCAGGCTCTTCCTGCCTCGTGACTTTGTGCTTTCTCTCCCTCTGACTGCCCGTTCTTTCCCCAGCTCTTCACAGGGCAGACACCCACTCATCTCAGGCCACTTCCTCCAGCGCCTCCCTCTGCCGCCAACTGTGTTCCCAAGGGACAGGGTCTGGGTCTGTTTTGCCAGGGCCAGGATGAGGGTGAGGCGAAGCAGGTGCCCAGGTACAAATGTGAAGGAGGCGCTCACTGTCAGGTTCATGCTTGTATCCAAGAGTGAGTGCCCCCTTCCATTCTGCCCCCTGGGCACTTCACTTGCCTCACCCTAACCTCAACCACCTATTTTACCCACCACTATATTCTCATTACTGAGCACAGTGCCTGGTGTATAACAGATGCTGACAAATATTCGTTGAATTAATGAGCAACTCAGCTTTGTGGGAGCTCACCTGGTTAAGGTGGCAAAACGAATTGGTGACAAGAGGAGGCCCTTGCTGAACCTCAGCCTCTGCTCTCCCCAGGAGGGTTGCTGTGGTCGCTGAGATGGTTTCAGGCTGGAGCCTCATAGGTGTTCCTCAGTGGGTGGGCTGAATATTCCCTGCATTAGAAGGTTGGGAGGTGGGGACTTGATTCCTGCTCTGCACTCAAGATCTACTGAGTCATAGTCTCTGGAGGGGGTCCTGGATGTTTGCATTATTGACAAGCTTCCCAGGTGAGTCTCACATATCCTCAATTTGTGACATAAGGCAAGAGATTCTGAGGTTGCCCCAGGTCAGACCCTATTAGAATCTCTGTGACATGGAACATGTCCTAATGCAACTGCAGTCATTAACCATCAGGGCTACCAAACAAAAGTGAAGACAGAAAAGGCCTCTTCACCTGTACTGGGCACAAACAAGGGTTCTGAAGGACTGAAGTCATGTGGGCTCCTGGACTGGTCCTGGCCCTCACTATTTCCCTTTGCGTTTTTCCTTTGCACCAAAAGGTACAATGGGTGGCTATATTTTAGGAAGAAGCTGCCTCATCCAAATTTACAGGGTTTAAGAAAACTAGGTATTAACCAATGACAGTGTTTCAAAGATATCTGACACCATTCTATAAATATTCCTTATTGCAATAGGTCTCCAAGGATGAGTTTCTGACCAATACGTTCAGCATCACTTGGAACTTACCAGAAACTCAAATTATTGGGCTCTACCCTCAGGAGGCAGGGCCCAATCATCTGTGTTTAACAAGCCCGGGAACCTCTCAGGAACTGACAACCATTGCTTTTATCTGGGTGGAAGAACCAACTGAACACTCATTCTCTGGCCAGGATTTTGAAGTTTCTTCCACTTCTTTGAACCTAATTACTTTGGTGACCAAAGCCAAAATCAAGAGAAGAGGAGACTAACAATTATGGAGCACCTACTAGTTTGTAGGGACTGTGTTGAGTTCTTAACACTTTTTTTGTTTTTGAAACAGAGTCTTGCTCTGTTGCCCAGGTTGGAGTGCAATGGTGCAATCTCAGCTCACTGCAACCTTGACCTCCCGGTTCAAGCAATTCTCCTGCCTCAGCCTCCTGAGTAGCTGGGATTACAGGTATGCACCACCACACCCAGCTAATTTGTGTATTTTTTAGTAGAGACAGGGTTTCACTGTGTTGGCCAGGCTGGTCTCAAATTCCTGACCTTGTGATCTGCCTGCCTCGGCCTCCCAAAGTGCTGGGATTACAGGTGTGAGCCACCGTGCCCAGCCCTTAACACATATTAAATTCATTTTACCAACACTCTATGCCTGGGAGGAACTCATGATTATCTCCACATTGTACGGAAACTCATAGAGGTTAAGAAACTTGCCTAGGGTCTCATGTGCTAAGCTTGGCTTTGGACTCAAGTGCGTTGACCCTGAAGGCGTTGTTCTTGTCCCCCATCCCACCCAGCCTCCTCTATCTGTCTATGCTCCACTCCACTCCACCCCACCTTCTGTCCCTGGTTATTGAAGGTTACGGGTGCCAAGGACTGTGTAGGTTTTGAAGGTGAAATTTCTTGATGTTCTGGAAGCAAGAAGCACGAGAGAGGTAGCTCCAAGACAGAATATTTGCCTCCCTTCTGCCTGCCTCTGCCTCCCCCTCTTGAAAGGAGACAAATGGATGGTGTTGCCCTGCATTACAGACTACGAGAGATCCATCCTGCTCACTTAAACCTGCTAGCGCAGCACCCTGGCCTCAGCCCGCCATTTCTCATGAAAGGCAACCGTTATGTCATTGTCTCACTAAGTGCCACACTGTTGCAGCAGATACTGCCTCAGGAGAAGGAGGGAGAGGAAGAACCCCTGGGCCAAAGCTCTTGCCCCCAATGCAGCAGCTCAGTGGAAAAACTCTGGGCCCTCTCTGCACAGATCTTTGTGCCTGAGGTCTCTGGGGAGCAGCCCAGAGGACTGGGAGGAGTAAACCCATATGTGAAGAAGTTTTGAGCTAGTGAAGCGTTTCTCCTGTCTCCTGTAAAGTTGTAGATAACATTCCTCACTTTTATTTCCTTGCTTCCCCAGGTCTTAAGGATGGGTGAGGTCTGTGGTCCCTACAGGCTTCTTGGGAGAGTTGAAGGTGTCAGATCTCAAAATTCGTTCCCTTGGTGAGGGATATTCAAGGATCAGAGCAAAGCGACTCCAATCACGCGTCACTAGGAAGCAAGAGGCCCGAAGTGATCTGCCAACTTATCCAGTCCCAGCTTCCCAGCAAGACCACATTAAACTTAACAATCAATGCCTCTTTTCCAGTGTTCCCCCCGCTGGAGCTCAGGAAGCCCTCCCAGATGGCCGACCCAGTGCCTGGGCATCTACGCCTTCCCTCATAGCCCCTACCTACTATTACATCATAATTTAGAGGCTATGTCTTCTAAGACTGTGTCAGTTTTGACTCTACCTTCTCTTCACCAAAACCAAGAACCTTCCCTTGGCCTCATAAATATGTATGGGCATTTTGGCGGCCTTCATCTAGACCCACAACTAATCACCAACGAAGAACTTCTGACTCATGATTCTAGAAGGGAAGAACCATGACTCTGCTATAGGAGTTTTGGTACCAGCATCTCCACTTCAAGGGGTAATGCATGGAGTTGGGCACAGAGCCTGGGGTTCAAATCCCTTTCCTGCTGCTTTCCAGTGGTGTGACTATAAAACTCCCTGAAGGTCTCTGTCCCTCTCTGATGATGGACAGTATTGTCATGCTTGGTGGCTACTTGCGGGCCAGGTGCCTTCCGTCCCTGATTAGAGGCATATGAGGAAACCATGGGGAGGGCATGGCCAGCTGCTAGTAGGAAAACCAGGATGTGCACGTAGCAAGCACATGATCTGTTTGTAAGCCTCTCATTCTCCCGCCACATGGGGCAGGTGGTGGCACTGAGCCCACTGGGTGTGCTGTCCCATCTGCCTGCCTGGTGGGCTGAGGGGCCAGGTGTGCTCCATGGATGTCTAGGTTAGCAAGAGTTGGAGGAAGAGGCAGCTGCCTTGGAGTTGTTTTGGATAGAGGGTGGGAATGAGGCATCTTCCAGCCCGGATTCCAGAGGCCCCAGCTCCTGCCTGCAGGGCCCCAGAGAAGCTGAGCTGATTTGGCAGCTAACTCTTTCTTCCCTCCCAGCCCTGGGCTTCCCTACCCAGCAGCACCTTCAATCAGTAGGATTGGGGAGGGCATCCTGTGTCTTCTCAGCCTCCAGTCTCCAGTTCAGATGTCCCCAGTAAGAGAATTTAAGGGAAAAATTAAGCTGGCTCCCAGAGGCCTGGGTTCAAATCCTGGTTCTGCTGCGAATCGGTAGAATGATATGGGGCAGGTCGCTGTGCCTCCCTGAGCTGCGTATCCTCAGCTGTAAAATGAGAGAGTTGTACCAGATGACCTCGCCTCCTCGTTAGTAAAATGGGGTGAACCATGAAGCCAAATGAGTGTGCACTGAAGACACCTCGCATGGATCTAGTGCAGAGCAAACTCCAGATATTTTCAGGCCCCTTCCTGCTCCACCCTGCTGCGGAGCTGCCTCTGGCCACCGGTGGGTTGGCTTCAGCCACCTCCAAACTGCATCCTGACGATGCCTCACTGGAAGGAGAAGCAAGTGGTGTGGGAGAGGAGGACAGGGAGGAGAGAGCATGGCGCCAGGATCTCAGAGATCCCCGAGGAGGTACAGAGCCCTTTGCTGGGAAGTTGCTCTAAAGCAGGCCCCAGGCCTCCCTTCCCCCTGCTCGCCCGGGAGCACAATGGTGAAGCGCCAAATTAGCTCCATTATTGTAACTCCTCCAAAAATTACATGCCGCATGTTCTGCCAGAGCTGCCTAATGTCTCCCATTGGTAAGCAGGTGACACTAATAGTTATTTCATCTATTCCAGGCACCAAGTACAGAGGGGCAGACACACAGTGAGGCTCAGGCTGGGAGGAGGGAGGCCCAGGGAGAAGCCGAGGCCCCCCTCCTCCAGGGGGGCACCTGAGCGCCACAGCCAAAGTTTGCAGATCCCCCTTTCCCTGCTTAGAGAAACTGTCTGTACACACTGTATGAACCTGGAGACGTCTCTGCTCAGGAATGGTGCTGCCTGCCATCCAGGGGAGGCCACAGCCCGCAGGCCATGCCACGCCCACTGGTGGGGTGCCCCTGGGGCTCCTGCTGCTGCTGCAGAGCGGCCTGCTGCTCCCCACTGTCCCCGCCGCTCAGGTTCCTTCTCTAGGTCCATGCCCAGCTTTCTCTGGCTTCCCACACAGCAGCCGGCGTTTCCTCTCTCACCTCTTCCATCTTCTCCCATCCCCATCTGCCTCTCCTCTTACACCAGACAGAGCCGTCTCCTGGGGGTGTCAGCTGAGGCAACTCTTCCTGAAGGGGGCAGGGTCCCAAGCGGGAGTGGAAATAGCCCATTCCCAGGCATACCCAGGCCCCTTCCTGCCAGGCCCAGCAGCAGGAAATCACAGATTCCTGGACCTGGGGTGGCTTCTGTGTCTCTGTCATCTCTGCCCCCAGCATGCACCATAGTTCCGCAGAGCATCCAGTAACTCTGTCCCAGCCCAGTCCTTCCTAGAGACAAAGGTGAGAACCAGGTCGGGCTGACACCTCTCTTTAAGGAATTCCCCACCAAGGCCCTTCTGCAGTTAGTAGTTGAAGCATAAAGACCTCTCTGGTGATCAGTGTGAGAGCTCCCGGGTCCCCAGAGATTACAAAGGCCTCTTTTCATTTCACAGATCAGAAAACAGAGGCTTGGAGGGGCTGTGTGTCCCTGATGATTCTACATGGAGTTTTCCAGCTCCTAGACTAAGCTGGAATCCCTTTCTCTTACTTTCCAATTCCATCCCACAAATATAAATCGAGTACCTACTGGATGCAAGGCCAGGCTCAGGGCTCCAGGGGACATGGAAATTCCCGAATTCCAGGAACTGCCTACCTGTAACACTGGATGACGACAAGGAAGAAGGTTAAGGATTCTACACATGGCTGGAATTCAATGAGCGCTTGCTCTGTGCCGACGGGCACTTGGCTGAGATTTGTGTGGATTCTCTTCTTTCAGCCTCACAACAACCTTATGGAAGAGGGATTATTTTTACCCACGTTTTACAGATGGGAAAACAAGCATGGGGATGTTACGTTAAAGAGTGGGGGGGGAGGGCTTGAACTTAGGCAGCCAGACCCCAGGGCCTACCTCGACCACCGTGCCAAGCCAGCTTGGTTTTCTGAAAGGCTGAGAATCATTCGCCCTGTCCTTCCGGAGCTCTGACTGAGTAGGATGTGACGGGGCTTTACACATTCTCTCAGTAACTTGTTTTTTAAAATGTCTTTTAAAGATTCTCAAGTATTTGTTACAAGAAATTTATGAGCGAAGTTTTATAATGACCCGCACTTTGCAGTTGAAGAAATGGAGGCATGGAGGTGTTCAGGAGGTCTCAGAATCCAAAGACCCCGCTCTGAACTGCCCCCGTGATGGTGCTCCCTACGTGATGCCCTTGGTAGAAAATTCTCTCCTGTCCCAGACCCAGGAATAGCTTTGTGTTTCCTAAGCCTCTGGTTCGTCTTTACTTAACGGACACTGGATTCTGTGACTACCTTTCCCTTTCGGTGTTATTTGCCAGAATGCTTCAAGTCAGTCACGTGGCCTGCCTCCAGGCCGGTTTGGACAGCAGGGTGTACACACAGTGTAGGGAACTTTCTGGACTCCAGAATTTTACATTCTTTCACTTACTCTTTTGCTACTCTTTAATGACGTTTTAAACTTATTTTTGATCTTGTCATGTCTTATGAGCTAGCTAAATATTTTCTGGAGCAACACAAAGTGACAAGCAAAATAAGTAAATGTTTTTATTACTTGCTGTCCATCCTCAGATAATTCACTTAGTCTCTCTTAATTTTCTCTTTCTACAGAATTAGGATAATCCCTCTTACCTGCTGAGGATTAAATGAGACAATGTATGCAAAAAGGCCCTGTAAATTTCATAGTGCTATATAAAGGCAAGGTGGCTTGTTACCAATATCGTTGATCTTAGTAACAAGATGGAGTCCCTACCACCGGGGCACCTGCACTCAGAGATTGGTAAGGAGGGCATGGCTGGCTAGGACCCACCCCTACGTCACTGGGAAGACATCCAGGGTTGTGTGGCCTGAAGGACCTGCTGACGCTGCCCTGGCTGGGGAACAGAGCTGCATGAGACCTCATGCTGCCCGTGCCTAGAGGCAGGGCCTTAATTGAAGCTGTCCCTGCCGCCCTGCCCACTGGGCAGCTAACTGGCCAAAGACGGACAGGTGATGTCTCCGTAGCCACCAATCCTCCCAGGGGAAGGTTGGCCATATCTGTGAGGTTGTAGAACTCTCCAGAGTCTTCTAGGATGTCAACCTCATCATCGGAGAAGGCCATGGCCCCTCCTACTCCTAACATCTCAGAGAGCTCAGGGACTTGCTGATATAAGATGGGCAGTGGCCTTGGTCTTCGGTGAGAAGGCTGGGCTGACCTGTCCTCACTGTCCCTCCTCGGAGCTTTGACCCTGCCCACCTCACACTCTGCTCCCTCCTGTTCTCCACTCCACATCTTCCCTTCTTTCCAGCATTCCTCCGAAATTCCTTAATCTCGGACATTTCCAGGCCCAACCCAGTCAGTGCATCAACCTCCCAGTCTCCAGCGCAGTCCTCAACCGTCACTGCATTCACATCGTTTTCTAAGCAACAGGAGGACTCTGGCTCAGCGAAATGCAAGTTGCAATATTCTTGGGAGAATGGGGTTACGGTGAAATGTATTTTTTGTGGTTTTCTATATCTTCCAAAATATCTAAAACAAGAATGTAATACTTTGCCTTGAGGCAAAGAAGGGTAAAATATATTAGTTTTACAGCATTTAAAGAAAATAACCTGAGTTTTGGTTCTCTGCTCTATCATTTTAAAACTGAGTGACTTCAGGGGATTTCCTCAGTTTTCCCCATCTGTAAAATGGAAATACTGATCTCTTCCTGTATTGAGGCTAAATGAGATCATGTCCTTGGAAATTTATTTATAAACACATTAGTTATTATTGTTGGTAGATTCAAGAGCAGTGAACCACAGCAAGAACCTAGGAAGGCCCTCGTCTCATTGAAATTGTATTGTACCCTAGTCACAGCCCTGTGACAGAGATCATTGTCCACATTTGGCTAACGAGGAAAGAGAGGGGTGAAGAGGTTCGATTGAGGCCACACAGCAGAGGCCAGCTTCAAGCCCCAACCTCCGGACTCCAACTCTTAGTGACCTGCAGGCTCTCGGGGCCTGGCACCAAGTCAGCCCTTGGATCCATGCCCCTTGCAGAGTCTCACGGATCCCGACTGAGAGCCCAGAGCTGACTGCGGGGCCTTGAAGGCGATACGCCTTCATCAGGGCCTCAGCTTCCCCGTGATTGGAGTGAAGAGAATCTTTATCCTCCTTTCTTAACACGTGAGACACACAAGCTGACATGGAAGCAGTTTGGGTAATATTATAATCACCCTTATGAGTATTCATAACCCACATCATCTTCAGGCTGCGAGGTCTCCTAGAGATTCTTTTCCAGAGTTTCTTTGGGGAACTGAAAAATATCCCTCTCTTGGGGACTGGGGTCCTCTGGCGGGAGGAGGAATGACAGTCCATCAAACAAGATGGAACAGGAATGAGCCCCTTGCTGCTTCCCTGGCGTAGGATGCGCACAGTGTGTGTATCTGTGTGTGTGTGTATATCCATGTGTGTGTGTGTGTATCCGTGTGTGTGTATGTATCTGTGTGTATCCGTGTGTGTGTGTGTATCCGTGTGTGTATGTATCTGTGTGTGTGTATCCGTGTGTGTGTGTGTGCATGTGTATGTATCTCTGTGTATGTGTGTATCCGTGTGTGTGTATCCGTGTGTGTGTGCGTGTGTATGTATCTGTGTGTGTGTGTATCTGTGTGTGTGTATCCGTGTGTGTGTGCGCGTGTGTATCTGTGTGTGTGTGTATCCATGTGTGTGTGTGCGCACGTGCGTGTACATGAACATATGCACACACGCACAGGGCTGCCAGACTCAGGGTGGGTGGCGGAGGGTTCTGCTGAGATTCTCCTTTCCTATCTCTTGCAGGAGGCAGAGAGTAGCACAGCCAGAGTTTCTCTGGTAAAAATTCTCCAAATAGGGCTGGGGGAATACTTTCCTCAGGGAACACCCACTCCCTAAAAAGAGCTGGGTGGCTGCCTGGACTTGGATAGGACTCACCAAAAATGCCCTGTCAGCAGGAGTTGGCATTACAAAGGCCTTCACTGCCAGCCTTTCCCCCGGCTCCCTTTTCTCCCCAAACCTACCAAAAAGACCCAGCAGCACTAAGAAAGGTTGGTTCTCATAATTTCCCCTTTCTCATAAAAGTCACCTGGACCCCTAATTCCCCACTTTCAAAATGCCTGTTGGGGCCTGCCTGTCCTGGATTCCTGACAGCGTTAGAACCCTGACTCACACCTCCCCTTCTCCAGGGCCCGTGAGGCAGTCTGAGCCTGGCTGTTCCCAGCGCTCTCCTTCCTGCCTTTTCGCTTCCAGCTGACTTTCAGCTAGTTCTTCTGATGTACTGATCCCAGGAGGGGCTGGGCAGGGCTCCCGGCAGTGTCGCTCTCACAGGGCCCTGTGGGGGCGACTCAGCTGGAGATGGCTCTGACAATGTGAGGGAGGCGTCTTCAAGCAGGTGCCTCAAGTCACAAAGCCAGCCCTGTCCCCAACTTCTCAAGAAGGGAAGTGTTTATCATATTGTCATGACACACCACTAGAGCTGGTTTGCTCTCTCTGGAAGTTGGGCTGTTCCTAGCACATGGTCCAATGTGTCACTAGAGATGTGAGTCAACCAAGGGTTCGAGGAGGGACAGACTCACCCTGGGAAAGAGCCCCAGGCCAGCGGTGTGCCCATGCGTGCGTGCAGGGGTGGCACAAGAGGCTGTCCTCCCCCCCTCCTCCTACGGAGCTGTGACCTCTTTTATTCCAACAAGGTGCGAAACCTTTTGGGAGAAGCAGAGAGGAGCTCTGGAGAAGGTGACAGGCGGCAGCGTGGCTGAAGCGGCCTGTCTCCCCCCGACGCTCCCCTTCCTTCTTCTTGGGTTTTCTTTCTGGTTCTAAGTGCTCCGTCATACTCTGTCCCTGCATTCTCTTTAAAGCTCTAACCCAAGTGTAGACCCAAACCCTGCTCCTGTTCCCATCCCATCCCTGAAAGAGCCCAGCAATGTAAAAAACAACTTCTTCAAACACTAAGAGTGAACAAAAGGAAATGACCACAGACAAAGCAAACCACATGACCTCAGGGTCTCCAGCCCCAGATGGCCAGGACACTTGCGCGGGCGCCTCCCCGGGTTCTTCCCTGGCAGCTCCCTGCCTGTCCCTGTGGAGGGGCATCTCTCTTGTATGGACATGTATCTCTAACACTCTGTCTCTTTTCTGGCTGAGACCCCATCCAATTCTTCCACTTGGCTGGGACCTCCTTCTCAGGCCCCATTTTGGACGGAAGGACTGGTTCATTCTCAGACTTGCGGAACTGGGAAGGCTGAGATGAGAGGCTTCCCCCTTCCCATCTCAGGTGGCAGCTCCACCCAAGCCCTAAGGAGGGGCCTGTCTCCGAATATACAGGAAAATGGCTCTGCAAGCCCCATGGAAATGCCGATGGCCATAGCAATTCTCAGGAAACAGAGAAAGCAAATGCCATTTGAAACCATAAAAGCCTTCTGTGGAGGGTGGGGCCTGGTCAAGGCAATATAACAATCTTAGGGTTCCCACTGCTCCTGGAAATGATGGCCGGTTGTTCAATTAAAAACCTTTTTGGGTTTTAAATGTGAAAAGATGGGGCTGGAACTGAGCTGCAGCTGGGGCAGGGGCTGGAGAGAAGTCAGGCCATTTAAAGAGAGACGTGTGGTTGTTTGGATTTGAGGTCTGGAACTTGGAGAGAAGGAAAGGGGAAGACAATAGAATGATGGGGGTGGTGGGGAGCTGGGGGCAGGTGCCCACCAGCAGTCTGCTGTGGCCCTGGGCGGTGGGAGGGTACACACTCACTTGGTGTCACAGCTGACCTGCAGTTAAGTGCTGCTCTTCACTTCGTGTTGCTTGGGATGTGAAGCTGAGCCCTTGTTCTGGGACTGGGTCGATGAAGGAAGAGCTGTCAGAGGCCACGAGGAGGACGACATTTTGGCAGAGGCAGAACATTGGTGCCAAAACGGACTATGGTCATGTATTCTCTTCCCACCCCAGGAAGAGGAAGGACGCACGGAGAGAGCCCTTGTGAGCCAGTTCCTGAGAGGCAGCAATGGGGGAGGGCTCAGAGCACATGTCGCAGGCTGGCCCAAGTGGACTCCTGCCGCTCACTGGCCTGGTGACCTCAAGCAAGTTGCCCGAGCTGCTTCATCTGGAGACTGGGGATAGCACCAGCACCTACCCTGCAAGGCAGGGGTGAGGAGTGAATACGCTACGGTACTTACAGCCTGGCACACAGGAGGCTCAGCGGCTCTGGCAGACACCCTGCTTACCCTGCAGCTGGAGTTCTGCGCATACATTGTCATCTGAGGCTTGTTTTCTCACCCCTTCCTGATCTGAGCTCCACTCCCTCCTACTCCAAGCACATCAGACACAGGTTTTGTGAAGAAAATATAAAATAGCTCCTAGGAAAACTCAACCCATAGTC